>NC_053023.1:146329009-146629009 GCF_003073215.2 Triticum urartu
CAAAGCAAGCTCGGCACCGTCGTCGCGGGCGTGCCCGCCCCCTGCGGAGCCTTCATTGCCATTAGGCGGGCGAGCGAGAACAATCCGTTCCCGTCCATCCCGCTGATCCAGTCGGTGAAGCTCTGGTAGAAGTCCTACTTTTACGTGAAGAACGTCGCCCAGCAAGGCGACTATGTCAACCTGCCGGCTTACGTAGCCGGCCCGCCGGCTGGGAGGCAACCTTCGTGGAGCTACCAGGCCAGGTCGTTGTCCCAGGCCGGGAACGCAGCCGTCTCCCGGCTTCGGGTGATGATCCAGTCGGAGGGCCTGACCGGAGCCGACTTGGTGGCCGCCTTCGTGGAGCGCCGGGTACTTCCGCTCCAAGGCCAGCCTCACATGATTTGCCAGATGAGCGGCCGCTTCGACCCGTGCCGGCTGAGCACCAGGGAGATGCCTCATGCAGAGGTGTCTTACATGGTGAACTACATCTCCAACTGCAAGCTCGCCGAGGATTGGCGATACGGCAAGGAGCCGTATTCCCGCGCCAACCCTCCGCCTGCCGTAAGTTTTTTCTTCTTTTCTTCCTTTTTGTAGGCGGCCTCATGATAGCCGACCCTTGATCAATTGGTTTGCCTTTAGCAGAACCCCCTTCTTCTGCCGACAGCCGGGGCCGCAGGGGTAGAGTGCCAACTCCTCCCCGACCGCACGGTGGACGACGCCGACGATCCGGACCTGGGAGTGGCCGCCATGGAAGACGCCATCATGGGGGAAGGCGACGAGGCAGGAGGCGCGGGGCCCGGAGCCGGCTTCGAGGACTGGCCGGACAAGGACGAGGTCGAAACCGCCCCGCACCGCCAGCCGACGCTTGATCATCAGGGCGCGGGCCCATCTGCCGTGTCGGCTGCCCGTGGCGGCGCGCAGAAGCCCCGGGCCGCGTCGACCTTCTTCGACAGCCGGCCGAAGAAATCCAAGGCTTCCACAGCGGCGACCAAGCGGGATGAGGCGGCCGCGAAGGTGGCCCGCTTCCGCAAGGCGGTGAAACAACCGCAGGCGATCTCGGCGTAAGTCGTCGAACGTCTTGCATATTTTATATGTAGTTTTTTGTTGTTGTCCTTTTCGACCGAAGCTCTTCTAAATCTTTCTTTGCTTGCCGGACAGGGCGCCGCTTTCCCTTGAGCGAGGTCCCAGCGGCTCTGTAGTCGGGCCGACTGGAGGGTCCTCAGGTTCCCGTCGCGTGGATCCCCGCGCCGACCTTAGGGAGGCCACGGAGCGGAACACACGGGAGGCGCGGGAGGAGCGGGAGGCGGCGGAGCGAAGGACTGCCCAGGCGACGAAGGAGCAGGCCGACGCGGCGGCCAAAGCCTGGGCGGAGGTGGCAGCTGCGGAGACAGAGGTTGAGACCTCGCACAACCAGCCTCCGCTGCTCGTCGTTCCCCTCCGCACCATGGCCCGCAACATTCCCGTGCCCCCGTCGGAGGAGGTCGACCAAGGCCCGCCGGTGATGGAGAGGAGGGAGGACCACGTGATCTTCGTGGAGGGGGCGCCGCAGACGGCGCCGACTGGAGCGGGCCAAAGCGGCCAATCAGCTGCGGCGCCAGAGCAGCCGTTCGGGGGCGAGCCGGGGGCAGGGGCCGGCCTCGAGGTGCAGCCGACATTGCGCCGGCGTGCAGGGGGTGGCGCCTCTGCGCCGGAACTGCACCGAGCAGCGGGCGCTAGCCAGACGGCGGAGGCCCTGAAGGCGGCCAGCGCCAGCACGTCCGAGTGGACTCCCAGCGGGGGGACGGGCAAGCTGAACGTGGCGGCCCAGGAGGTCCGGAACCGGCTTCAAGCTCAGGCCGCCTCGCTGCAGCGATACACCCAAGAGTTCCTGGCGACGCGGGCCGTCATCCAGGTGAGTCTTCTGGCCTTGGTTATTTTTCTCTTTTGATTTCTTCCGTGGGGGCGCGTCAGCGCACCCACTGGGTGTAGTCCCCGAGTTCCGAGTCGGCTGCTGCGCAGGCGGCTTGGAACTTACTAGGTCCTGACAACTTAACTTAACCTTGCCTCCTGTATAATCTTTCAGGAGTATCATAACCTCCACGCAGCCGCCTTCAACTCCCAGGCTCAGGAGCTGGGCCGGAGAACCGAGGACCTGACCAGCAGCCGGAGTGCGTGCTTTGTCTCGTTCATCTCCTGTGGGGGCGTGTCAGCGCACCCACTGGGTGTAGTCCTCGAGATTCAGGCCGACTGCTGAGCAGCTGGGTCGGATCTTCCTTGACGGCTTCTTCCTTATTAATTTTTCCTTTGTCTTCATGCTTGCAGGAGCCAATGCCGACTTGAGGGGGCAGCTCAACGGGGCCCAGGCCACCCTTCGCGCCAAGGAAGCCGAGTACAACGCCTTGGTCCTGGAGCGTGACCGCCTGGCCAAGAAGTTGGCCGACCAGGAGGAGAGCCACAAGGCGGCCCTGAAGAAGGCGCAGGACAGTGAGGACGCCCTGAAGGCCGAGTTCGAGACCGAAGCGGCGGGCTGGGCTGAAGCGAAGCAGGCGCTGAGCGAAGGCTTCAGTCGTATCGATGATCTGATCAATGGTAAGCCGCCTTCTTCACTCCCTGCTTGCCCCTTGATCCCTGATTTGTGTTCTGACTTGTGTTGCTTTTTGTTCTCTGTGCAGACTACTTTCCCGGCTACTCCGTCTTTGCCACCCAAACCATCGAGGCCCATCGCGAGGCGCGCCGGCAGGCGGGGGCTGAAATCGCGCCGGACGCGAGCCGGACGCTTGAGGAGCAGCTCTTGGCGGTCCAAGCCCGGCCGCAGCCGGCTCACCGTATGCTCTGCCGCCTCCAGTGCGCCGGGGCGCAGGTGTTGGCCGCCCTCTGGCCAAGCGAGACGATTCCCCGCACCCCGAGTCGGACTGCCGACTGGCTGGAGGTTGCGGTTGGCCGCTTCGAGGCCTGGAAGGCATCGGCAGCCCGGCTTGGAGTTGGGCGGGCGCTGGAGTTCGTCCGAGCCTGTTATCCGAGGCTGAACCTGGACCAGCTGTGCACCTGGCGGCCGGAGGCCGACGAAGAGATGGAGGAGGTGCGGCCGGCTATCGCTCAGCGCGCTTCGACGATCGCCGAGTGTACAAACATCAGCGTCTTCGCTCCTGAAATTAATGACGATGGTGTTGCCCAGCCGGAGGAGTGGTTCGGGCTAGACCCGGCAGCGGGTGAAGACTCGGCAGAGGAGATCGCCTCCAGCGATGAAGGCGAAGACAACGAAGGACAGGAAGGCGAAGACGTTGAGCCGACCGGTGAAGCGGCCAGCCAGCCTCAGCCTGATCGTGCCTCCGACAAAGAGGCGCATGCTAGCGCTCCCTCTGCGGGAGGCGGTGATCATGCCGAGGTTCGCCAGCCGGCCACTCCTCCAGCCGGCACTGCCGTCTCCACCGACCTGCCCGACTCGCCAGTCGCTCCCTTGGCTTAATCTGCCGTCCTTGTTTTTTCCTGCTTGTTGCCTTTTGAACAATTTTATTAAACTTGCGCAGTTCCACCCACTGGGGGTGTATTCGAACTATGTTGAATGCTGGCCTTTTGAAGGTCTTTTATGTAAATATTATTGTGTGCGTGTTTGGTTTCCATTCATGTATGCTTTTTATCCTTAGGCTGTTTCCTTTGCCGCCTTCCCCTTTTGGGAAGGCAAGTACTCGAGCTTTCTTAGATTGAAGCGAGGTGAATGGAAGCCGGCCGGCCGGCTACTCTAGTAGTCGGTCGGTGGTGGGAGAAAAACCGGCTTTTGTTATATTAGTCCGTTAGTCCCTAGCCGTTTTTAGTGTGGGCATCCTTTCCTATCTTTAACTCTTGCCAGCCGGACAGCCGGTTCTACGATCTGCGACTTTTGGCAAGAGAAGGCTTGGGAGCCGGCACACTACTTGTCTGACTGCGGGTAGGACTTCTAATATAACTCCAGGCGGCCAGTCCCCGGGCCGACTAGTCGAACCCGGTGCCGGACGGAAAAAGTGAATGTAATGACAAGGTCATAAGCATGATACTCTTCACCCATAGATAAAAGATGGCAGTCCCCGAGCTCTCCTCGGGGGGCCTATTGTCTCGTACTTAGTACAAAAGTTAGCGTGATACATACTGCATTTGAACTGTAAAACCTTCGGAGGAGGTTGGCGTTCCATGGTCGTTCTGACTCCTTGCCGGAGTCGTCTCTCTTTCGTGCCTTCGGCTTCTGCGCGTCGATCAGGTAGTAGGAGTCGTTGCCTAAAGCTCTGCTGATGACGAAGGGGCTCTCCCAAGGGGCCGGGAGCTTGTGCTGGCCGGCTGTTCGCTGGATCAGCCGGAGCACAAGATCGCCCTCTTGGAAGGATCTTGGCTTGACCTTCCGGCTGTGGTAGCGGCGCAGGCCCTGCTGATAGATGGCGGACCGGCTGAGGGCTAACAGCCGGCCTTCCTCCAGCAGGTCGACGGCGTCTTCTCATGCTTCCTGGGCCTCTGTTTCCATGTACATGGTTACCCGAGGCGAGTCGAACTCGATGTCAGTTGGGATGACCGCCTCGGCACCATACATGAGGAAGAAAGGAGTGAAGCCGGTTGACTTGTTTGGTGTAGTGCGCAGACTCCAGAGGACGGCCGGCAGCTCATCGAGCCAACAGCCGGCTGAACGCTCCAGTGGTACGACCAGTCGGGGCTTGATGCCGGAAAGGATGAGGCCGTTGGCTCGCTCGACCTGGCCGTTTGACTGCGGGTGGGCAACGGACGCTAAGTCCAACCGGATGCCTTGCGTCGCGCAGAAACGTGCCAAGGCTCCCTTGGCGAAATTCGTGCCATTGTCGGTGATGATGCTGTGTGGCACGCCGTACCGAGTTGTTATATCTGCGATAAATGTCACGGCAGTCGGCCCATTCAGCTTCTTGATCGGCTTTGCCTCAATCCATTTGGTGAATTTGTCCACGGCGACAAGCAGATGTGTCATGCCGCTGCTCGCCGTCTTGAATGGGCCCACCATGTCCAGTCCCCAAACGGCGAAGGGCCAAGTGAGGGGAATGGTCTTGAGTGTTGAAGCCGGCATGTGTTGCTTGGAGCTGAAGAGTTGGCATCCTTTGCAATGTTTAACTAACACCTTGGCGTCATCCAAAGCAGTCGGCCAAAAGAAACCATGGCGGAAGGCTTTGGCGACGAGTGATCTTGAGGCCGCATGGTGGCCGCATTCTCCTTGGTGGATGTCTCTAAGGATTGCAACGCCCTTCTCTTGCTCGACGCATCGCTGGAGGACTCCAGTGACACTGCGCTTGACGAGTTCTCTATTGACGATTGTGTATGCTCCGGCTCGGCGTTGGACTTGTCTTGCCTCTGTTTTGTCAGCCGGCAGATCTTGGTTTATTAGGAAGTTGAGGATGGATTGAGCCCATGATGGAGCTGCGACTTCTTCTATTGCCAACACGGCTACTGCGAACAGGGCGGGCGGGCTGGGTGGTGAAATGCTGGAGTCGGCCGCCGCCTGTTGTGTTGGTGCAGTCTCCAGGCCGACTACCGCAGTCCCTGAGCCGGGTGTGGTAGTCCCCGGGTCGGATGTAACTACGGAAGTCCCCGAGCCGCCTGCTGATGTCCCCTGGCTGACTATCGAAGTCCCCGGGTCACCTTCTTGGTTCTTCGAGCCGGGCCCGGCTGTATCGGGGTCAGGCGGTACGAAGATGGAATTGGACTCTGGAGACGGCTTGATAGACGGCTTGAGGAGGCGTTGTAGAGAGACACCGGTTGGTATTGCTTGCCGAGTGGAGCCTATTCGAGCTAGGGCATCAGTTGGCTCGTTGTCGGCTCACGGTACGTGGAGGAACTCGCATCCTTCAAAATACCCACTGATCTGCTGAACGAGGAAGCGGTAGCTTGCCATATTTGCGTCCTTGGCATCCCAGTCGCCGGATGATTGCTGGACCACCAAGTCCGAGTCGCCATAACATAGGACACGGCGAATGCCGAGTTCTTTGGCAAGCCAGAGCCCGTATATGAGCGCCTCGTACTCGGCCACGTTGTTGGAGGCGGCAAAGTGAATTTGCAGCGTGTATCTGAGCTTGTCGCCTTTGGGAGAGGTGAGGATGACACCGGCTCCCAAGCCGGTGCGCATCTTGGACCCATCGAAGTGCATGCGCCAATGAGTGGAGTTGGGAGCTGGCGGTAGGTACTGGGTCTCGGCCCAGTCGACGAGGAAGTCGGCCAATGCTTGGGACTTGATGGCGGTGCGAGGCTGGTAGAAGATCATGTAGGGGGCCAGCTCGATGGCCCATTTCGCCACCCGGCCGGATGCATCCCAGCTGCCTATGATCTCGGCCAGCGGGGCGGTGCATACAACCGTGATGGGATGCTCTTGGAAGTAGGGCTTCAGCTTCTTGGCGGCGAACTACACGCCGTAGCACATCTTTTGGTAGTGCGGGTAGTTCTGCTTCGAGGTAGACAGCACCTCGCTCAAATAGTACACTGGCCTCTGGACCGTCTGGGCTCGGCCCTCTTCTGGGTGTTGGACTATGATGACGATGCTGACCACCCGGATGGTTGCGGCAATGTAGAGGAGCATGGGCTCTTTCTCAGTCGGCGCCGCCAGGACAGGCGGCGTGGCCAGCTTTTTCTTCAGCTCGTGAAAAGCTTGGTCGGCTTGGTCATTCCACTCGAAGTGGTTGGTCTTCTTCATGAGGCGGTAGAGGGGAAGAGCTTTCTCTCCGAGCCAGCTGATGAAGCGGTTCAGGGAGGCCAAGCATCCGGTAAACTTCTGGACGTCTCGAATTTTGGTGGGAATCGCCATTCTCTCAATGGCCTTGATCTTTACTGGGTTGCATTCGATGCCGCGTTCGGAGACCAGGAAGCCTAGGAGCTGGCCGGCTGGCACTCTGAACACGCATTTCTCGGGGTTGAGCTTGATTTGGAACCGGCGTAGGTTCTCAAATGTTTCCTTGAGGTCTTCCAGCAGGGTGCCCCGCTTCTCCGTCTTCACCACAATGTCGTCTACGTAGACGTGGGCATTTCTGCCGAGCTGCTTGAGGAGGCACTTCTGCATGCAACACTGAAAAGTGGCACCGGCATTTCTCAAGCCGAATGTCATAGTCAGGTAGCAGAAGGCTTCGAATGGCGTGATGAAGGCGCTCTTCAGGTGGTCTGCCGGATCTAACTTTATCTGGTGGTATCCTGAGTAAGCATCCAAGAAACTCAACAGCTCGCATCCAGCCATGGAGTCTATCACTTGGTCAATCCTTGGCAGGGCAAAGGGATATTTGGGGCAGGCCTTGTTGAGGCTCGTGTAGTCTATGCACATGCGCCACTTGTTGTTCTTCTTTAGCACGAGGACCGGGTTGGCGAGCCACTCTGGAAAGAAAACTTCCATAATGAAGCCAGCTGCCAGAAGCCGGGCTATCTCCTCTCCCACAATCCTTCTTTTCTCCTCCGACAGTCGGCGGAGGGGTTGTTTGACTGGCTTTGCGTCTTCTCGGACGTGTAGTTTGTGCTCAGCGAATTCCTTCGGAACATCCGGCATGTCCTTGGGGGACCATGCAAAGATGTCCCGATTCTCATGGAGGAAATCGGCAAGCTCGCCTTCCTATTTGCTGTTTAGGTTTGCCCCGATGACGGCAAACCTCTCTGGGTGCTCGGGGTCAAGAGGTATCTTCTTCGTCTCCTTGGCCGGCTGGAAAGATCCTTGAGCATCATGCTCCTTGGGATCGGGGGACAAGGCCGACTGTTTGCCGGCCATGGCCACAACTCGGTCCAACATCTTCTTTTCTTCGGCAATCACAAGAGACTCGGCCAGCCGGCTACTGGCTGCTTCGCACTCGGAGGACTTCTTGTAATCGCCGGCTATGGTGATGACGCCCTTGGTGCTCAACATGTTCATCTTGAGGTATGCATAGTGGGGAACTTCCATGAACCTGGCCAAGGCAGGTCGGCCAAGCAATGCATGGCAGGGGCTCTCCAGGTCCACCACTTCAAACCAGATCGCTTCCTGGCGGAAATGCTCCTTGTCCCCAAAAAGCACATCAATCTTGATCTTGCCAATGGGGGCGCAGGACAGGCCGGGTACGATGCCATGGAACACAGTCCGAGTAGGCATGAGTTGCTTCGTCTTGACATTCAGCTTCTCCAGGGTGTCACGGTACAGGATGTTGATGCTGCTCCCGCCGTCTATCAGCACGCGGGAGAAACGGGCGGCGCGTCTATCCGTTGCAAGGGTGGCATCCAAAACCAACGCATAAGAGCCGGGAGACGGCATCACCTCTGGGTGGTCGGCCCGGCTCCAGCTGATAGGTTTTTCTGACCAGTGCATGTGCTCGGCAGGGTTGGCAGCGACCATGCTGACTTCTTGGTGCTCTCGGCGTTTGCTGCGCCGGTCTTCGGGGTGGCTTGTAAAGATGACATAGGCGGCATGCTTGTCGGGGAACTCATCGTGCATGGCTCCGACTGCGGGCCGAGTGGTCGGCGGCTGCGGAGCCGGAGGCGGCGGACTGGCAGGCGGAGGCGGCGCAAGCCCTTCGCCTTTGGAGATTCGGGTGAGCCAGTGGCACTTCCGGGTCGTGTGGTTGGACGGCTTCGCGCCGCTGTGGAACTTGCACGGGGCGTTGAGAGTCTGCTCGTAGGAGAAGGCCGGCTGCCAAGCCGGCTTGCCGCCCCTCTGCTTCTTGGGTGCGGGCCGCCCTTCGGGCTGCTCGTCTTCGACTGTGGCCACCTGCCAACTGGTGGAGGGCGGCATGGGGCCCTTGCGCTTGTGGTCGTTCTGGTGTGGGCGTCAGCTGGAGTCCCCAGCCGGCGTCTTAGGCGCTGGGTTGAGTACCTTCCCGGACGCGTCTACCCGGAGTTCGGTCTTCATTGAGGAGTCGCCGGTGGTGTACTTGTCCGCTATGACCAGAAGCTCATCGAGGGTAGTCGGCTCGTCGCAGAGGAGCTTGTGCTTGAGGAGGGTGCCTTCTCGGCACCCGGCAGTGAAGTATTCTATGGCTTGCACCTCGTGCACCCCTTCGCAAGAGTTGCGGAGCTCGGCCCAACGCGTGAGATAGTCGCGAGTGGACTCGGCGGGGCCTTGTACGCACAAGGAGAGCTGTCTAGGCTTGGGAGCCCGCTTGTAGGTGCTGGTGAAGTTGCGGACGAAGGCTTCTGTGAAGTCTAGCCAGCTGTTGATGCTGTATGGCTTGAGGCTGTTGAGCCAGGTCCGCGCCGTGCCCTGCAGCATGAGGGGTACGTACTTCACGGCAACGCGCCTGTTGCCATTGGCTATGCTAACCGCCGTGGAGTAGTCGATCAACCAATCTTCCGGCTTCACGGAGCCGTTGTACTTGGGCGTGTCTCTTGGGAGCGAGAACCCTTTAGGGAAAGGCTCGTCGCGGATGCGGGGGCCGAAGCAAGGCGGGCCGACATCGTCTTCTTCTTCCAGTGCCAGGGATCACGCCAGGCGGTCGATTCGATGGCAGGCGTCGTTCTCGCCGACTCCTTCACGGCGACCTAGCCGGCCGCTGAGAGTCGGATGCGCAACAGGCGGTGGGGTGGGATATCTCTCTCCACGGGGCCGAGGCGGAGGCGGGTTGCCCCGCCACTCCACGGCCCAGGGGTGGCCTTCTGCGTCTCGCTCGATGGAGACTCGGGTTCGGCTTCGGCTGGCAGCCGGCTCTTTCTCGCGCCGCGCGCGGGTTTTACCCGTAGTCGCCGTCCGGGACATCGCGTCGTGATCTCGGCGCGGGGGAGGGCTTTCCGCGTGGGTGTCGGCTCCGTGCCGCTGCGTGGCTGCATCGATTAGCTGCTGGATGCGTCGGGTCATGTGGGGGAGTTCTTCGGCCCCCAGTCCATCTAGCTCATCTACGGCCGCCCGGGCGGCGCGCAGGTTCTCGAGTGGAGTGGTGTAGACTGGGCGGTCGACTCCTAGCGTATCGGCGACGACAGCGCCGCGCTGTCTGACAACGCCGGCCCGGCTGGGCCCGCCTGGGGGCAGCGTGCCAAAGGCGGCGCAGTCGGCCTCGCGTCGGTGGGCCTCAGCGAGGCGTCTCATGGAAGCCAACTTCCGGCCCTCCGCGAGGAGGGCGAGGCGGCGAGCCTCCAGTGCTTCAGCGTCGGCATCGGCAGGGAGGGGGATGGACAAGTCATGGACCGCCGCGTGCGGGGCGTCGTGGCCGCTCTCGTCAGAAGCGCCGCCGTGGCCGATGACCATCACCTCGATGGTGACAGCGTCGCAGCCATCGGCCCGGGGAAGCGGGTCGTTGTAGATTGTGACGTCGGTGGGGAAAGTGTCGAGTGAGGCCGTGTCAGAGTCGACAGGCATCGGATCGGTGGAGCCAACCGACTCCAAGTCCACAGCAGGCTCGCCGGAGACGTGGAGCTGGCCGAGGAGGTTGTCGAGGTGGTCGGTGCTCGCATCGGAGGCGAGCTCGTCGGAGATGAGGGTCTTGTCAAGGAGATCGGCGAGGCCGCTCGCCGCACAGAAGTTGGTGACGCCTTGCAGCGCGTCGTGGCAAGCGCCATCGGGCGTGCCGGGATGGCTACGCTCGCGGGGGAGGAAGAGGGTTCCCGTCTAGAACAGGTCTCCGGACGACGGTGCACCTGGCCCCACGGTGGGCGCCAAATGTCGGGTGGTAGGTGCGACATATGCGAACGGGTGGCTTATCATTGTGGGAGCCAGTAAGACGTCGCCGGTGCCTGGAAACGGGATGAGGCGAAGACATGCACGCCAGCGAATCTTACCCAGCTTCGGGGCTCTCCGTGGAGATAACACCCCTACTGCTGCTCTGCGGGGTCTCCGCATGATCACTAGATGAACAAGTAGCTACACGATGCTCCTTGAGCTATTCAGCGAGAGGAGGAACAAGGGCACGGCTCGCTCTCTTCTCCTCCCTATGTGGTGTCTAAGACTAGCAGGGATCAACCCTTTGCATGGGCGTCCCGGGGGGTTTATATAGGCATACCCCCCGGGGGTAAAATGGTAATCCGGCTGGGCGTGGGGCCCAGCCGTCTGTGTCTACACTCGCCAGCTGTTGGGGCCCGCCGGCTGGTGGGTCCCGCCGGCTGTCGGCTCCTTGGTCGACAGGCAGGCCCCACTGTCTAGGGCCTTGTCGGGGGCTGGTTACTGTTGCTCAATCCTGGTGACGAGGGCTTCGCTGAGGTGGGCATGGCTATAGTGCCGCCGTCCGGTGGGTGATCGCTGTAGCCTCACCGTGTCTTGTCTCCTTAATGGGGCGTCTCCTTCGAGGGAGGTGGCAAGCCGGCTGTGGGGAGCCGACTCTATCTTGGGCCGACTGGGGGAGGCCTGGCCGCCTTCGGGTGTCACTCTGCCCGAAGGGGCCCACCGCCCGTGGGCCGCGCTGGCTGCCCGTCGTCGATGACATCAGGGTCAACGTGGCAACAGTTCCGCGCCGGACGGGTCATGGCTACCCGTACGGCGCACTGTGCCAGGCGTGCTCCGGGATTCGGGGGTGGCAGGCTTCACTGTAGCCATGCCCCGTCACATCGCCGTTATGTGGATGCAGACTTCGAGGGTACGATCTTGACCGCTTTGTGGGAGCCGGATTCTTGGAGTCGGCCTTCTCGCGGCCGGCTTCTCGGAGCCGGCCCTCCCACGGCTTTCTTCATGAGGGCTAAAGTCGGGTTGCCTTCCGATAGCCGGCCTGGGAGACAGCCGGCAAGGGGAAGGCGGCCCCGTGTCTTGGATTCTTGAGGGCCGAATCGGCTCGTAATTTTTCAGAAGGGCCAGGGGGAGCCGGCTAGGCTACCCATGGTCAATTACTCTGACAATGGGGAAGAAGTCGAGTCGCCTCCTCGCATAGAGAGACGATCCAAGATTGACCAGGATCGGTCGAGTGCCCGCGACAAGGCGACTGCTCAGGCTGGTCAGTCTTCGAAGCGTCCTCGGATCTCTTCACCAACCACGACTGAGAAGGCGCCAAAGCACCCCAAAGTTGCAGAACCAAAGACTCGGAAGGCGCTGCCGAAGATCAAGATCGATATCCCTCTCGCCTCCGCGTAAGTGTCTCTCCTTGTATTCACTCGACGCTCCGCGCTGTTTGTTTTTCTTGTTTTAACTGGACGAACTTTGGAATTGTCAGCGCCGCCACTTCCGGGACCTCAGCTTACAGGGATGATGATGAGGTGATGGAAGATGCGTTCACTTCTAATCCAGGTATGATTTCTGCCATACAGTCTTTGTTCAGTCGATTCTACTGCAATGTGCACCATTGGGTGACGTGATTTTGGCAACTGAACTTTGCACAGCTCCCAACATTATTGACCTCCCTGATGACGATGAAGAGCCCGAGAGGCCTTTGACGAGGAAGAATAGGCGAGCTCCTGCAAGCGAGGCGCCACAGTCGATGCCGAGGGCAGAACCAGTCGTTCAGGACACTGGTGACGTCAATCGGGGTTCTGTTACCTTCGTCGAGCCCCTGTCGAGTGCCCTGCCTTCTTCGTCGGCTGCTCAGGCCCCTGTTGACCCGCCTTCAGTTTTTCCGACCCATCATGTCCTAGAGGACGAGGTGAATGCTGCTAGGGAAGCCATACGCCAGGCGGGCATTATGATGGAGAAGATGAAGACGGTGCGGGATGCCAGCCAAGCCGCCTATGATGCCAGCTCGGCTCTCCAGAGCAACGTTCAGGTTAGTCAGCTATCTGAAGATTCTTTCCGAAAATCTTTGCATCTGTACACCCGCTGGGTGCGTCGATTGAAGTTTTGGACAAGTGGGGGCACGCTGAGTGCACCCACTGGGTGTAGTCCCCGAGGCTACGGCGGACTGCTGGCAGTCGACCGTAGTCTTTGTATTTTGTCGAGTAAAACCGAACTGGTAGTTTGTTTCTTCCGCTCGATCCGGTCGAGTGGGATCAGAACCGGTGGGGGCACGCAAAGTGCACCCACTGGGTGTAGTCCCCGAGGCTACGGCGGACTGCTGGCAGTCGACCGTAGTCTTTGCGGTCGACTGCTGGCAGTCGACTGTGGTCTCAGTTCTACTTTGTCTCTCTCTTTTTTCTTTTTTTTGAACTCGACTCCGGCGGGCCGGTCGAGTGGAATCAGAACCGGTGGGGGCACGCAAAGTGCACCCACTGGGTGTAGTCCCCGAGACTATGGTGGACTGCGGGCAGTCGACTATAGTCTTAGTATTTGTCGTTTTTGCTATGGAATAATTTCTCCCCTTTGATTTCAGAAATCTTGTGATCTTGGAGCTCGCTTCACTGATTTGGAGAGGCAGCAGATTCAACTGAAACTTGACTTAGAGCTGGCCAGGACAGAACTGCAGATGGTTAGAGACGACGCCGCTGGTAAGACAAGTTTGTCGACTAGTCGGTTTTCAGCTCGAGCATCCTTCTGCTATTTCTGAATCAATCATCATTTGTTTGCAGAAAAACTAAGGGAAGCTTTGGCGAAAAAAGATCAGGATTTGGCTGCTGCCTAGAAGGAGGCTGATGACAGGACCGCTCTGGTCAGACAGAAGCTGGCTTCAGTCGGTCAGTTGGAAGAAGAGAATACCAGGCTGAAGACTGCTCCGAATGAAGCCAACAGGGAGTGCGCACGCTGGAAGAAGGAAAACCTCAACCTGAGCGAAAAGATGGAAGGCATCGCTCGCAGGAGGGATGATCTGGAGAGCTACCTGAGGAGCCTTGCCAAGAAGTTGTATATCAAGCTTGAAGGTGCACATTTAGTTCCGACTGATTTTTTTTTGCGTCGACTCAGTGTATGAAGATTGACTTATCCTTGGATCGTGAATGCAAAGTTTTGCCAGAACTTCGAAGAAGAGACTGGGAGGATCGAACCAGGTTTGGATCCAATCAACTCTCCAGTGAAAGATGAAACTGCCATGAATCTGCTCCGACTGGAATCTCGCATCGACGGTGCCGTGGAATACTTGGCTCGACTGAAGGTCGCCATGTCACGGATCGACCCGGCACTCTGGCCAGAGGCTACGCTCCAAAACGATCTTGACTCTCCGATGGCTCGACTTGACGGAATCCCTGACCGAGTGCAGGAGTGGAAGAAGTCTTCTGCTCGTTGTGGCGCTGATGTGGCTCTGTCCTTGGTTCGTGTCCACTGTAAGGAGGTGCGACAAGACAAGATGGACGCAATCAAGGTCGCAAACACCCAAAAGCACGACTTCTGAACTTTTATGGAGACCTTCATAGCTGCCGCCACTCGGATTGCCGATGGCGTCGACCTGGACGAGTTCGTTGAGCCTGCCAGCCCTCCTACCGCAGTGTGAACAAACTCTTGTGTCCTACCTTAAATTTGCCTCGGAATGCCGAGTGGTTTTTGTAACCATTAAACTTTTTCGGGCTGCATGCCCGAGTACCTCAATCCGTGATCCAGAACCTTTAGAATTTTATCTGAACTTGGTTTACCGTTGAATATCTTTATGAGTCTCCTGCTGAGTGAAACCATTCTTCATTCGAGACAACTTTCTGCATTCGCAGCGCAGCCCCGAAGGAGAGGGAAGCAGACGACCCATGTCTTGTATTTGTGGCGAAGCTCTCCAGGGGAAGGCGGCGGTCGACCCACACCCTGTTACTGCAGAGTGGGATGGAGCGCACATTGTATTTGTGGCGAAGCTCTCCAGGAGAAGGTGGCAGTCGACCTGTGCCTCGTCGTTCTTGAGCATTGAGATGTGTTTCGTACTTAGGCGAGTACTGGACTGCAGCTAAGCCCTCGGGTGGGAGGATTGCTCTCCACTCGGTAGGATTTTTTCAAACTTAGGCGAGTGCCGGACTGCAGCTAAGTCTTCTAGTGAGAGAACTTAGGCGAGTACTGGACTGCAGCTAAGCCCCGAGTGGGAGGGTTGCTCTCTGCTCGGTAGGATTTTTCAAACTTAGGCGAGTGCCTGACTGCAGCTAAGTCTCTAAGTGGGAGAACTTAGGCGAGTACTGGACTGCAGCTAAGCCCCCGAGTGGGAGGGTTGCTTTCCACTCGGTAGGATTTTTCAAACTTAGGCGAGTGCCTGACTGCAGCTAAGTCTCTAAGTGGGAGAACTTAGGCGAGTACTGGACTGCAGCTAAGCCCCCGAGTGGGAGGATTTCCCTCCACTCAGTAGGATTTTTCAAACTTAGGCGAGTGCCTGACTGCAGCTAAGTCTCTAAGTGGGAGAACTTAGGTGAGTACTGGACTGTAGCTAAGCCCCCGAGTGGGAGGATTGCTCTCCACTCGGTAGGATTTTTCAAACTTAGGCGAGTGCCTGACTACAGCTAAGTCTCTAAGTGGGAGAACTTAGGCGAGTACTAGACTGCAGCTAAGCCCCTGAGTGGGAGGATTGCTCTCCACTCGGTAGGATTTTTCAAACTTAGGCGAGTGCCTGACTGCAGCTAAGTCTCTAAGTGGGAGAACCTAGGCGAGTACTGGACTGCAGCTAAGCCCCCGAGTGGGAGGATTGCTCTCCACTCGGTAGGATTTTTCAAACTTGGGCGAAATGGATTCGCAGCTAAGCCCCCGAGTGGGAGGATTGCCCTCCACTCGGTAGGATTTTTCAAACTTAGGCGAGTGCCTGACTGCAGCTAAGTCTCTAAGTGGGAGAACTGAGGCGAGGACTAGACTGCAGCTAAGCCCCCGAGTGGGAGGATTGCTCTCCACTCGGTAGGATTTTTCAAACTTAGGCGAGTGCCTGACTGCAGCTAAGTCTCTAAGTGGGAGAACTTAGGCGAGTACTGGACTGCAGCTAAGCCCCCGAGTGGGAGGATTGCTCTCCACTCGGTAGGATTTTTCAAACTTAGGCGAGTGCCTGACTGCAGCTAAGTCTCTAAGTGGGAGAACTTAGGCGAGTACTGGACTGCAGCTAAGCCCCCGAGTGGGAGGATTGCTCTCCACTCGGTAGGATTTTTCAAACTTAGGCGAAACGGATTCGCAGCTAAGCCCCCGAGTGGGAGGATTGCTCTCCACTCGGTAGGATTTTTCAAACTCAGGCAAAACGGATTCGCAGCTAAGCCCCCGAGTGGGAGGATTGCTCTCCACTCGGTAGGATTTTTCAAACTTAGGCGAAGCGGATTGGCAGCTAAGCCCCCGAGTGGGAGGCTGGCTCGCCACTCGTTAGGAAACTATTTTTAAAAACTTAGGCGAAGCGGATTCGCAGCTAAGCCACCCACTGGGGGATTTCTTACGCAAACAAAAACAATAATAATCACTGGGAAAATTATAACGCTCTTGTCTTTGATAAATAAACTACAGGAGTTTTTCTTATTACATCTCATCCGAGTGAGAATTCAAGTATAAAAGGGGCGGAGTAGCTCCGCATTCTAGGCTCGTGGCTCATCAATCTGGCGATCGACATTGTAGAGGTGGTATGCTCCATTGTGGAGGACTCTGGTGACTATGAAGGGGCCTTCCCAAGTAGGAGCAAGCTTGTGTGGTTTCTGCTGGTCCACTCGAAGGACTAAGTCTCCTTCTTGGAAGGCTCGGCTCTTCACGTTTCTGGCATGGAATCGACGCAAGTCTTGCTGATAGATGGTCGATCGGATCAGGGCCATTTCTCTTTCTTCTTCTAGGAGGTCGACTGCGTCCTGCCGGGCTTCTTCTGCTTCATCTTCTGAGTAGAGCTCGACTCTGGGAGCGTTGTGAAGCAGGTTACTCGGTAAGACTGCCTCGGCTCCATAGACCAGAAAGAGTGGGGTTCTTCCGGTCGATCGATTCGGGGTTGTCCTCAATCCCCAAAGGACTGATGGGAGCTCGTCGACCCATGCACCTGCTGCATGCTTGAGATCGCGCATCAATCGGGGTTTCAGTCCTTTGAGAATTAGGCCATTTGCCCTTTCTGCTTGTCCATTCGACTAGGGGTGAGCGACCGAAGCATAGTCGACCCGACTGCCCTGAGAGGCGCAAAAGACCCTGAACTTGTCAGAATCGAAGTTTGACCCATTGTCCATGATGATTCTGTGCAGAACTCCATATCTGAATATCAACTCTCTGATGAAACTGATAGAGGTGCAAGCATCGAGATTCTTGATAGGCTTGGCTTCAATCCATTTGGTGAACTTGTCGACTGCTACCAGCACATGAGTGAAGCCGCTCCTGCCTGTTCTCAGTGGCCCAACCATGTCCAGCCCCCAAACAGTGAAGGGCCAGACGAGTGGAATGGTTTTCAGGGCTGACGCGGGCTTGTGCGGCATATTGGAGTAATACTGACACCCTTCACATTTGTCGACTATCTCTTTAGCCATCTCATTGGCCCTTGGCCAGTAGAACCCCGCTCGGTATGCTTTAGCCACAATGGTCCAAGAGGACGCATGATGACCACAGGTCCCCGAGTGGATATCGTTAAGGATCATCTGACCTTCTTCTGGTGTGATACACTTCTGGCCGACCCCAGTCACGCTTTCCCTATATAACTGTCCCTTTATGACTGTAAAGGCCTTGGATCGACGGAAGATCTGTCGAGCCTCTTCCTCGTCTTCTGGGAGTTCTTTCCTTAGGATGTACGCGATGTACGGTTCTGTCCAGACGGGAGTGATAACCAGCACTTCCATTATCAGATCGACCACAGCTGGAACTTCAACTTCAGTCGGATCCGTGGCGCTTTTTGGCTGTGGGGCCTCTTCCATGAAGGGATCCTCTTGGACTGATGGTGTGTGGATGTGTTCCAAAAACACATTGCTGGGAATGGCTTCTCTTTTGGAACCTATTTTTGCCAAATCATCAGCTGCTTGATTTTTCAATCGGGGTATGTGATGAAGCTCTAACCCCTCGAATTTCTTCTCCAGCTTTCTCACTGCATTGCAATAACCAGTCATGGCTGGACTTCTGACATCCCATTCCTTCATCACCTGATTAACCACCAAATCTGAGTCGCCATAGACCATGAGGCAACGGACGCCGAGTGAGATGGCCATGCGCAACCGATATAAAAGTGCTTCATATTCTGCCTCGTTATTGGAGGAATAAAAATGGATTTGAAGAACATATCTGAGTTTATCTCCTCTGGGGGAGACCAACACCACTCCGGCACTGGAACCACTCAGCATCTTGGAGCCGTCGAAAAACATAGTCCAATGCTCCGAGTGAATCTGAGTTGGCAGCTGATGTTCAATCCACTCGGCGACGAAATCTGCGATTGCTTGGGACTTGATAGCTTTCTTTGCCTCAAACTTGATACCAAGGGGAAGGAGTTCAATCGCCCATTTTGCCACTCGACCGGTTGCATCCCTGTTATGCAGGATCTCTGACAATGGAGCGTCGCTGACGATTGTAATGGAATGATCAGAGAAGTAGTGAGCAACTTTCTTGGTGGTCATATAAATCCCATATACAAGCTTCTGATAGTGAGGATATCTTTGCTTTGATGGGGTCAAGACTTCAGAAATATAATATACTGGGCGCTGAACTTTGAAGGTTTTCCCTTCCTCTTCCCGCTCGATCGTAAGTACCGTACTGACGACTTGTCCTGTGGCTATAATGTAAAGCAGCAAAGGCTCCTTGTTGATTGGGGCAGCAAGCACCGGCTGGGTGGAGAGCAGAGCTTTGAGCTCTGCAAATGCTGCATCAGCTTTAGGAGTCCACTCGAACTTGTCGGACTTCTTCATCAATCAGTAAAGAGGCAATGCCTTTTCACCGAGACGAGATATGAATCGACTTAGGGCGGCCAAGCAACCAGTAAGCTTCTGGACGTCGTGCACTCGCATAGGGCTTTTCATTCGGAGTATAGTGCCAACTTTTTCTGGATTGGCGTCGATTCCCCGTTCGGAAACGAGAAAACCGAGTAACTTTCCGCCAGGGACCCCGAATGTGCACTTTGATGAGTTAAGCTTGATATCATACCTCCTGAGGCTGGCAAAGGTTTCAGCAAGGTCAGTCAGCAGGTCAGAACTCTTCCGTGACTTGACCACGATATCATCCATGTATGCTTCTACATTTCGGCTGATTTGAGTGAGTAAACACTTCTGAATCATCCTCATGAATGTAGCTCTGGCATTCTTGAGGCCGAACGGCATGGTAACATAACAGAAGCACCCGAATGGAGTGATGAAAGCTGTCTTGATCTCGTCAGGTCCATACAGACGGATCTGATGGTACCCGGAATAGGCGTCCAAGAAAGACAGTCGCTCACATCCCGTAGTCGAGTCGACTATCTGGTCGATGCGGGGGAGAGGAAAATGATCTTTCGGGCAGGCCCGATTGATATGTTTAAATCAATGCACATGCGAAGTGACTTGTCCTTCTTGGGGACCATGACAACGTTGGTGAGCCACTCGGAGTGGTAGATTTCTCGGATGAAATCCGCTGCTAAGAGCTGAGCCAACTCCTCGCCAATAGCCTTTCTCTTTTGGACGGCGGACCGTCGGAGATGTTCCTTGACAGGTTTTACTTTTGAGTTGACTCTCAGGCGATGCTCAGCTAGCTCCCTGGGAACACCTGGCATGTCAGAAGGCTTCCATGCGAAAATGTCCCAGTTCTCACGGAGGAACTGGATGAGCGCTTCTTCCTATTTGGAGTCGAGTGTTGTCGCGATATGAGTCGGAACGGCGCTAGGGTCGGTCGGGTGGATGTGAGCTGTCTTCGTATCGCCAGTCGACTGGAAAGCTGACTCTGTAGCGGGCTTCTTGTGTCGCAACAGATCACTCGGGTCTGCAGTCTTCTGGTATTCCTGCAACTCCACCACTCCCATCTGCGCGACAGCGATATTCGAACCTTTCTGAAAACATTCTTCCGCTTTCTTCTGATTGCCCATAATGGTGATCACACCTTTGGGGCCAGGCATCTTCAATTTGAGATATACGTAACATGGTCGGGCCATGAAGCGTGCATAAGCCGGCCTGCCCAAAATAGCGTGATAGGCACTCTGGAAGTCTACAACTTCAAATGTCAACTTTTCTTTGCGTTAATTCTTGGAATCACCGAAAACCACATCAAGAGCAATCCGGTCGAGTGATTCGGCCTTCTTCCCAGGAGTGACTCCATGGAAACTCATGTTGCTGGCACTGAGTCTGGACATCGGAATGCCCATCCCCTTCAACGTCTTAGCGTATAATATGTTCAAACCACTGCCACCATCCATCAGGACTTTGGTCAGTCGAGTGCCTTCAACAACTGGGTCGACCACCAAAGCTTGCCTCCCAGGGGTGGCAATGTGCGTTGGGTGGTCAGACTGGTCGAATGTTATGGCAGTCTGAGACCATTTCAGGTAACTAGGTGTTGCCGGAGCGACCATATTCACCTCTCGGTTAATAACTTTCAGTCGACTTTTGCTCTCAACATCAGCAAAAATCATCAGGGTGGAATTGACTTGAGGGTATTCGTCATCACTGTCCTCTTTGTCCTCGACCTTATCTGACTCCTTTTCCTTACCCTTGGGCTGCTTGCCCTGGAACTGCTGGATCAAGAGTCGACACTGCCGAGTGGTATGTTTCGGGTAAATAAAATTACCCTCTTCATCTTTCTTCGTGTGGACGAGACACGGTAAGTCCAACACATCATTTCCCTCCTGGTCTTTAACCTTTTTGGGGTTCCAAGGCCCTTTAGGTTTCCCTTTAGACTTTCCTTGGGCCAAAGCTAAGGCTTCCCCGGGAGCCACTGGCTCGGCTTTCCGCTTCTGTTTCCGATTGGAATTGCCTCCGGTTTCTTGGGCGACTGACTTGATCTTGCCACTCCTGAGTCGATCCTCATCTTCGCCATTAGCTTACTTGGTGGCAATCGTCATCATCCGATTCAGGGACATATCTCCGATTCGACCGAATTTCAAATTCAGTTCTCTGTACTTGACGCCTTCCTTGAAGGCACAAACTGCTTGGTGGTCAGGCACATTCTCCATCTAGTGATGTAACGTGATCCATCTCTGGATGTAATCCCTCAAAGTTTCATTCGGCTTTTGCACACAAGACCGCAATTCCGTCAGTCCTGCTGGTCGCTTGCATGTGCCCTCAAATGTGGTGACGAACACTCGGGAGAGATCTTCCCAAGTGTAAATGCTGCTAGGCGCTAACTGGTTTAGCCACGCTCTGGCCGAGCCCTCCAACATGAGAGGCAGGTGCTTCATGGCCACTTCATCATTGCCGCCGCCAATCTGGACGGCCACTCGGTAGTCCTCAAGCCAAGTATTGTGCTTGGACTCGCCAGTGAACTTACTGACTCCAGTCGCCAACCTTAAATTGGGAGGAATCACAGCAGCCCTGATGGCTCTACTAAAGCACTCTGGCCCCGAAACATGTACTTTGCTGCTGGCAGGCGCATCTCTGTCGTGGCCTTCCCGGTGAGCCCTGTTCCTGTCGACCAGACCTTGGACGAGGATGGATCTCGCGTCAAAGCCTGGCCCTCTGGGGTCGACTGGAATCCTTCGCCCACCACTATGAGGGCGCCTGTCATCCTGCTAGCGAGGCACATACGACCCGCTCCTCGGGGGAGGCGTGGGCACTCGACGTCGACAGTCACGATCGACTCGGTGATCATACTGCTCATGGTTCCCATACTGGTCATGCCGGTCTCCACGTCCCTCACGCCTCGGGGGCGATCTCGGGCTGTGAGCCGACTGGACTATGTCCGCAGCAACGGATCTGCTGTGAATTCTGTTCCGCGACTGAGAAACAGCGGAATTCTGATCTCCTGCTGCTCGGAGTAACGCTCTGATCTGCAGCAAGCCTCTGCCAGCCTCCGACTGGGAAGGCTGAATCGACTCCGCTATACGGGCCGCAGCTGCTAAATTCTGAATCGGAGTCCGATATACCTGCGGGGGCGGGAAGAGCTGACGTCGACTGGATACGGGAACCCGTTGTCACGCCCGCTCGTCGAGTGCTCGCTGGAGGTTCTCCAGTCGAGTGCGCTCGGCCAAATTTGCCAGGCGCGCGTCCTCCAAGGCACGAGCCTCGGGGGTTTCTCCAACGACAGGAGTGTGCAACGCATCCACATTCCGGCGGCGAAGTTCTTCTCTCTGCAGCGACGTGAGAGGCTCGGGAAGATACTCCTCATGGGGACGCGACGGGTCGCCTCCTCCCGCGCCTCCGTCGGTGCGGGTAAAACCGGGGGACTGGGCGGTCCGTCGACCATCAGAACCTCCACCGCCGGATCGCTGCTGTCGCACTCGGATGCAGTCTCTTCGGAGCCAGTCGAACATGCCGTAGAGGGATTCGTCGGGCTTGATCGCCGCGACTTGAGGGGTGGCCGACTGACGGGCCACTGCGTGTCTCACCCACCGCTGAAGTCTCGACCGACCGGAGCGCTTGCGCCGGCGGGAAACGGGGAGGGAGGACAACACAGGAGCCGACCGGTAGGGGGTCGACGGTTGCCGCAGGAGAATGCCGCGGACGCACGCGCTAAAGTGCGTTGCCCCGCGGACAGGGAGTGCGTCCACGTCGAGTGGAGCCTCCTGAAGCCAGGCAGAGTCGTCGGCGATGAACGTGAGCGCGCCGATACGGATCTCGCGGCCCTCCACCAAAACTCCGTCGAAAACCATGATGATTCAGGTCGGAAAAGATCGCAACTCCTCCAACAAAACGCTAAAACACCGGCCCCAAGGTGGGCGCCAACTGTCGTGGTTCTAAGTCTGACAGTAATGTAGGGGGGTAAGTATGGGGAGGCGAGATCTTAGCTATGGAGAAGTTGTAAGGACGCAAGGTTTACGAGTTCAGGCCCTTCTCGGAAGAAGTAAAAACCCTACGTCTCGGAGCCTGGAGGCGGTCGACTGGATTATGTGAGTATGAGGGGGGTGGCTTATATAGAGTGCGCCAGGACCCCGGCCAGCCCACGTTACGAAGGGTTCAATGTACATTAAGGCAGGGCATTACTGATAACGCTAGTAATAAAGTGCTATGATGACCATAAAAGCTACTTAATGACCGACCGTTAGCGTGCGGAGTGACTTTAGGTCTCCTAGCCGTCGAGTGGTTGGATCTTGGTCGAGTAATTGCTTCTTGGTCGAGTGTCTTCGAGTCTGTCGAGTGGAACACCTCCAAGTCGATTGAAAGGTGATTTATTCTAGAGGTGTCCTTGGGTTGGGCAGTTAGGACAGGTCCGTGACCCTACCCTAGGTACATAGCTTCATCACAAGGTCCTCGGCCAAGTCTTCAAACGAAGCAAGTCGCTTTCCAAGTGCTACCTAAAGAAGATGAAGCTGATGATGATGAACTTGCAGAAATCATCAGAGACAGACAAATTAGGGCCGCTAGAGCCAAAGGCACACCTGTGCCACTGCTTTTGGATCCCAAGCTGATCCTCGACTACATTGATCTCTGGCACAAGGACCCAAATACTCCTATGCCTGACTTCAAGCTAACACCTGGTCAAAATCACATGCTGACTCATTTCATCCAAGAGGAGAAATGAAAATATGATCAGGCCAGGCAGATCAAGAAGGCCCAGTACAGAAAGGAGAAATATCTGAATGACAATGTTGTCACTATGACCACTGATGAACTTGTAAAAATCCAATCTGAAATCAAAACCCTCAGCGATGACTTCCAAGCCTACTATGCTGATTGGCAAGGAGCCAAAGTTAGATTTGTAAAGATAACTGAACAGTTCACTTCAAATGTTGCTGCCCCAACGCAACAGGAAATTCCTCAGGCTGAAGCATCTGCTCAGCCGACTGAAGAACATGTCAGCACCGCTGATGACAATCAGGCTGCTGAAGAAAATGTGAGTTACAGGGCTGATGACTGCATTCCAGCCACTGAAGAAATTGCCAGGGCACCCACTAGTGGTGTGCCTGAAGAAACTGAAGAACTCAGGGCAACTGCATCAGTTGTGCCTGAAGAAAATCAACCAGATTCCTCAGCTGCTCCTGCACCAACTTCAACTCCAATTCTTCCATCTGCATCAGATGTGAAGAAGACCAAGGCTGCAGAGCGTGCTGCAGTGAAGAAAAGGAAAGCATCAGCTGCTTCAGATTCTTTAGCTCTAAAGAAAATGAAGCCTATGACAAGCTCATTTGCACATTCGATTGATGCTGTTCCCATCTCAACCAGGCCATCAAAGGACCTTGTTCCTTTTGATGAAGAATATGTGATCCCCAGCGGATCTGATGAAGAAACTCCTTCTGCTGCTTCGTCTGAACCGTTGGATGAAGAAATTGAAATGGATGCGATCCCTTCAACACCTATCATCTCCTCGCCTATGCCTCAGTTCACAGCTGAAGAGGTTGGCGTTGAAGAAATGGAAGACGAAGATGTGGACACTGGCTGCTTCACACCCATAATCAGTGATGAATTCTGGGAAAGTCAGCATCCAAACTCTCCAATGTTCACCCCTCTACAGCAAATTCCTCAGTCCCCCACACAAACTTTTCACATCGGCTCTAAAGAAACTCATCCCACTGCATCTGTCCATGAGAAAATTCCAGCCACTAGCGCTGAAGAAACTGCTGCTGTTGAACAACCAACTACGCAGACTGCCACTGAGGAAGAACCAGAAATTCCTCAGCCTGAAGAACCTGCGATTGAGATTCCTGAGGTCGTGATGCAACTCACTGACACTCCTCTGCCAAAGCCAAAGGATCCATTCTCACGCAAGCAAAAGTTCAAGGCTGATGATTTATTCAGCGAGCACGTATTCTTCGAAGATTATAACCCATATGACTCTGCTCGCATTAGGAAGAGGCATTTCTGGACTGCTAGTCAAGCCAATTTCTATTCCTCAGTGTTGTTCAACAAGGAGAAGATTTTCTACCATGAGCATATTCCTCACGTGGATATGGAATCTCTGCCGTGCTTCGCACCAGTCCTCAGTGTTCTTCACGACGCTGGACTGCTCAATTTTTGCTCTGACATCTGCGATTGGAATGAAGAACTGATTCTTCAATTCTATGCAACGCTGCACATCACCGGAAATGCTGAAGATGTGAATTCATGGGTGCTGGACTGGATGTCTGAAAACACTCACTACACTACACCAGCCTCTGAATCGCTTCGTGCTCTACCACTCAGTCCTCCCCTTGAAGAAGCTCGCTGCCTCTACAGTGAACCTGAGCTCACAAATCATTACATGCAAGTGCTGATGAAGCCTTTGAAACCAGGTCAGGCACCACGAACAAAATTCCTTGTGAAGGAATTGATGTATGTGCCTAGAACTGTCTATCGTATTCTTACGAGGACAATCAGTCCTATCAAAGGCCACGACTCATCTGATGAGGAAATTGTTGGCATCATGAAGAATCTGGTATTCAACATCGTTCATGGCATTCCTGTCAACTATCACGATTTCTTCATGAGGACTATGGCCAATGTTGCACTGTCTCCGTTTGAGCTGAAGCCTTATGCACCTTGGATCATGAGATTCCTCAGGACAAGGTCTTCACTCAACTACAAAGCTGATTTCTAGAATCATCTCAGCTACTTGCCCCCAATTGAAGTCCTCAAGCAGACATATTCCTCAGTTGATGGAAAGGGCAAGGCACCAGCTGTAATTGATGAAGGCATTCGTCCATTGGATGGTTAGTTTCGCAAAGCTGCATCTTATTCCACCAATGATGACTCTGCCACACATGACTCTGCCAATGCTCCCAAGTCCACTCCTCAAGATACTGCTCCGCGCATGATGACAGACCATGAACTTCTGCTTAGTCTTCACCAGAAGGTGGATTGAAATCACAAATGGGTTAAGCGTCAGTTTGGTTCACTTCTTCACAACATGACTGCCACACACAATGCAGTGAAGAAAAACCACTACTACCTCCATCAAGTCTTCGGTCGCACTTGGGCAATCCTGTCACATCTGTATGGTGAAGAAGATCTGAAGAACATGGGTCTTAATGAAGATTTTGACTGGTCTGCACCTCCATCGAAGAAATTCAAGAAGGTCAAGGTTCCTTCTCTGGTGGCCAGCTCATATTCTTCATCGCGCGACACTGATGAACATGAAGATTTAGACGACACTGTGGCAGGCCCTACATCAACCAACGACCCCAACAACGCTGGCGCTCCTTCATCAACTTGATTATCTTCAGGGGCGTTAGTCCTCAGTTTCAATCCTTTTGGTCATTTGATGACAAAGGGGGAGAAATTTGAGTTAGTATTCAAGTGGGTCTATTATATCACCCATATACAGCGTTTTTTTGCTAAATTACAAATCTCGTTCTTCTGAAACTTTATTGGATCGAGTTGTAATCTTAAACTCGATGGTGCTCTGATACTTTTGATGCACTATGCTCTGATACTCTTTTCTGCATGCTTATTCCTCGTTAATATTATTGCATGCATGCTGAATTTCATCATGCATTTCAAATTCTTCATATTATATGTTAAATGCGTGTATGAATTACAAGATATAGGGGGAGATCTCCATGATTCAACTCTTCAAGTGTGCATTGCTTCAAAAGCAAATTCCTCGCTATGCACATCTTCAGGGGGAGTTCTTCTATATCTTGCAATCAAATTCCTCAATATCAGTATTTACACTTCATATGTTTATCCCCGTTGAAAACTTAACCTATATTGTCATCAATTACCAAAAAGGGGGAGATTGTAAGTGCATCTAGTGCCCCTTAGTGATTTTGGTGTATTGAAGACTTATAGGTTAAGGGACTAATGCATGTGTGAGTGTACACAGGTCTATAAGTCTATGAGGAGTTTGATAATTACAGGAAAAGTCGACCCCTAAAAATGAATATCTTCGACTGAAGATTTTGGTATTTCTGAAGACTTTCATGAAGACTTTGAAAGTGAAGAAATTGGTGTGTCCGTGAAGACTTGATATTCATGCGAGGAATATGAAGCTTGAAGACTTTTGTTTTCATAGTTTTGTTTTTCTCTTTCTTGAGTCATAGGAAACACCATACTGTTAAAGGGGGTCGAGGAAATACTAAGGAAAAATTTCCATGTGATGCTCAACTCAAAATCCTACACCTACCAATCCCTTTGAGTGAAGCCATTGGAAATCTTATACAGTTCAGTCAAATTCTTCAGTGACAGAGACGAAGTTCTTCTGGTCTTTGAGGAATTTGTTCTGACTGAGGAGTTAGGAATTCGCTAGTGCGAATTGTCTACACAGTAAGGAACATGATAGCCCTGAGGATTTTGGTACTCAAAATTCCGACCGTTGCTGTGCTATGCGCCAGCTGTTCCAAAATATATATCCACCTAACGGTCATATCATTGAAGGGCATTTATGTCTTATCATGTCGGGCTGCTCCCTAGGCTATAAATAGCCGCCCCCTACAACCACTAGCTGAGAGAGGCTGCTCCGAAATAAACCGACACTTGTCAATTTAGAGCAACCCATCCTCCGAGGACTTTGAGCGAAAATCATCAAGTGAGGAAAAATCAAAAACCCAAAACCCAAACACCTACAAACCCCAAGTGATTGAGCATCACTGAAGAGATTGATCCTGAGTGGATCCGACGCTTTTTACCTTTGAAGACTGTGCTTCTTCCAGACGGTTAGGCGTCATGGTCTAGAGCATCCAAGAGGAATTGTGGATCGCCGGGTGACCAAGTTTGTGAAGGTTTGGAAGTCGCCTGAAGACTTACCACGAGTGATTGGACGAGGTCCGTGTGACCTTAGTTCAAGGAGAATATGGTGATGACTGGGTGTCTTGGACTAAGTGTCCTTGACTGGGTGTCCGGGACTGTGTGTCCTCGAGTTTAAATACTCAGCCACTCCAACCAGACGTACAACTGAGACAGCAGTTGGAACTGGTCTACCAAATCACAGTCTTCATCGAGCTTACTGGTTCTATTTCCTCAACTCTTTCATTTCCTCATAACTGTGTTGTATGTTTGTTCATATCTGTGTTTGAAGACTTTGACTGAAGACTTTCTGAATTTCCTCAGATTCAATTTCTTCAGTCTGTTTGTCTTCATCCTGTGTTATCCTGTGATTACGCTTCCTGTACTCTGTGCCTATCTTCATTTCATCATGATGACTATGCTTGTATTATGTTATGTTTACCTTTGAGTACTTATTCCGCTGCTAGTAGTTCTTCGCTAAGGAATTTCCTCACCGGCAAATTCCTCAGTGAAGAATTTCATAAAAATCACATATTCACCCCCCACCCTCTAGTCGATATAATGCACTTTCACTGTTTTCCACAGATTTGAGGCTTTCCTAAAAAAGGTTGACACACAAGCAGTGACTGTTGGATGGCCATCCAACGGCCGTCGTGCTTCTTCAATCTCTGCTCTTCCTGCTCCAGCCGCTCAAACAAGCGCCGACGGGACTACCTGCTCCCTCCTCCCTGCGGCCGGCTCTGCTGCCGCACAGGCCTCACCGCCCCACTGTACTCCCATCGCTGGCCTAGCCATCCCTCTACTCACCCACACCTGCTGTTATTCTCCAGCGACGGAAAACGAACTAGTAAACCCTCATACAGTCGTACTCCCCTCCGCGTGGGAAACAACTGACGAGTCTTCCCTGCCTCCATGTCGTTCCCTTCCTAGGCCTCGCCATCGTCCACTGCCCTGGTGCTCTCCGCATGGCCTGGTCAACGTGGTCAATGAGCGACATGCATCTGAAGTGGACTGTACGTGGAGAGGCCGACAACTGGGTCCACGGCCGCACGCAAGGAAATGCCTCCTTATTACACGCAAAATAATGATTCATCCACCTGACATCAGGGAACCACCGAAAGGGCCTCTGTATTTCACGAAAAAAACGTTACCGCCGCTGACAGCTCGGATCCACCAGCTATATCTTCGCATGCAAGGAAGTGCCTCCTTATTACGCACAAAAAAAGAATACTCCCCCTGTTAGCTGGGACGCAGTATAGTGGCAGGCTGACTTGTGGGCCTACTAAGTTGACGGGGACGGAGGGCTTTGTCAACTTAGTCAATATGCATAATTCTAGCTCGAGTGACCGTACGATGTCCATCCAACGGCCGTAGTGCTTCTTCAACCTCTGGTCTTCTTGCTCCGGCCACCCAAACTAGCGCCGGTCGTGCCTCGTGCTCCTGCCTCCTGTGGCCGGCTGCAATGCGGCGGAGGCCTCACCGCCCCCTACTACTCCCACCGCTGGCTAGGCCATCCCTTTACTCACCCACACCCCCTGTTATTCTGCGGCGACGGCAGCCTCACACCACAGTGAACCAGTGAACCCTAGTACCCCTCTACGCGTGGGCATCCACTGCCGCGTCTTCCCCGGCTCTGCGTCGTCCCCTTCCTAGGCCTCGCCGTCGTCCACCGCCCTGGTGCTCTCGGTGCAGCGTGGTCAACATGGTCATGGAACGGCTTCCATCAGACATGGACTGTACGTGGAGAGGCTGATAGCTGGGTCCACGGCCGCAGCAAGGAAGTGCCTCCTTATTACGTGCAAAATAATTATTCCTCCACCTGATAGCGGGGACCCACCGGACGGGCCACCGTATTTCGCGAAAAAAAATGTTTCCCCTGACTGCTGGGACCCACCAGCTACATCTTCGCACGCAAGGAAGTGCCTGACAGTCGGGACCCACCTGGTCGAAGCGTACGTAGCATTGTCATTCTGGTCGCGAACGTGTACGTACATATATACTGGTGGATGTAGAGGCGCGCACGTGTCGTAGTAGAGGCGCGCACATAGCATGTACACGTACGTACAGTGGCCAGGGTGCAAGAAAGAAAATACGGCCACGTATATGTACATACGGGCGGGGTCTCGAACGCCTACTCGCGCATACGTATGGCCAGGGCTCGTGTACATGGCTGGGTCGGAACGGAGAAACAGCATCGTCATCGTGTTCATGGGGAGGAAACGGAATGCGTCGTGTTCATGGGGAGGCAACGGAATGCGTCGTGTTCATCAGGAGGCAACGGAACGCGTGGGAGCCAACCGGCTGGGTCGGAACGGAATGCGTGGTCATGTTCATCGGGAGGGCTTGGACGGAACAGGCGATGGAAACAACGCCTAGCATACCGCAAAACGGAGGAAATGGACCTCCTACGTTCGGAACGGGGTCCTGTTGATCGGGAGGGGTGTGGCGTACCGCAAAACGGAGGAAACGGACCTCCTACGGTCGAAATGGGGGTCCTGTTGATCGGGAGGTGTGTGGCTACCGCAAAACGGGACTCCACGGGATACTGTTCATCTCCACCGTAGACCTCCTCCAGCCTCCACGGGCTACCGTCGACCTCCTCCAGCCTCCACGGGCTCCTATTCATCCAGCCTCCACCGCGCGCTACTCCACCGGCTACTGTTCAACCACCCCTCCACGGGCACCCCTCCACCATCTACTGTTCATCCAGCCCTCCACACCACGGGGTCTTGTTCAACCACCCCTCCACGGGCACCCCTCCACCGTCTACTATTCATCCAGCCCTCCACACCATGGGGTCCTGTTCATCCAGAGGCAAGGCCACCGCTCACAGTTCATCCAACCCCCCCTACAACGCTCACTATTCATCCAATCGATTGACTTCAGTTAGCAGCAGTAGAGAAGGAATAACTCGGTCGGGTTCAGTTAACAGTCATCGATCGATCGCTCGGGTTCAGTAACGCACAGCCTGCAGTGCAGTCGCTCGGGTTCAGTTAGAGCCCAACGCCTCGCTCGGGTTTAGTTAGAGCAAACGCCTCGCACACACGCGCGTACGTGTACGAGAGAAACGTGCATCGCTCGGCCCCCGACCTCCCACCGTAACCGGGAACTCCCCGAAATTTTCCTCCCCCTCGCTTCTACCATGGTTTTTCCGTCATGGACGGCCCAAAGAATGTCATGCAGCTGCGTCTCCGGCCCGCCCAGGACGAAAAGCCCATTTTATGTCATGATTTTTTGTCATAGAAGTAGGAGCCCACCACATCTATGATGATACTGGGTTTTGTCACAATTATCATCATAGAAGTGTCATATGTATGACAGGAAAAAAATTCGTTCGGCCCAAAATGTCACGGATGTGTCTTTTTTTGTAGTGATGATTGCAATGTTATTAGTAATAACTCTTTGAATATCCATAGTACTAATGATGATTGCACTAGTCATGATGAGAATGTCTCTTATAAGCATGTCGATTTTTGTGGAGTGCATAGAGTTTGCAAGTACACACCAATTAGGAAAGATAGATTTTGCAAGAGGCATAAGTACTTAGAAACTAAATGGTTGCAAGAAAGGCTAGATGTTTGTGCTAAAAATTTAAATTTTCTAAGCCGTACTTGTGAACTTTGCAATGAACGTGGTCATTTAACCATTTGATGCAAATTGTTTCATGATCTAATCGTTTCCAAAAATTGTGATGACTTGATTTCTCTTGCACATCATAATGAACATAGTTTGCTTATGGGTTATGAAGAAATGAAACGTCTAAGTAACTATATTCCAATATTTGCCTGTGATAAACTTCTTGATTTTGATCTAGAGGAAATTTATATGTATTGTGCGGTGAATTGTATTGAAAATCCTTATATTGCCAATTACATAAAGAAAAGAAAACAAATAGAAGATGAAGAGAATACTAATGAAAGGGAAGAGACTTCCCAATATCCTCCTATTATTTCTTATGATGAATCAGGTAACGAGGAGGAGCCTTCTATTCAACCAATCTCATTAATAAGGAGCTCCAAAAAGAGGGTTGAACCCACACATGATGTGAAGAAGAAAAAGAAAAGACAGAGAAGAAAAGGTAGAAAGGTATCTGTCCCAAATAATGTTGCTCCTATTACTCATCGTGATGATGATAATTGTTATACTATTGGTGCTATCCATACTATTAATGATGAGAATGATTATGCTTATGATATGAAAAGGCCCAAGCTTGGGGATGCTATGTTTAATGAAGATGATATTTCTAGACTCCCAAGTTTTGATATGCAAATTTGTTATGATGATAGCATGCCTCCTACTTATGATGATTATATTGATGAAAGTGGATTTGGAGAGGTCATGACTTTATTTAGTAATGATTCCACTATCTTGGAAGAGGTTTCAATTGATTATGATGAGAACAAAGTTGCTACTTATGATGATTATTATGATGATACTTATGCTATGAAAAGTAGTGATGATTATATTTATAAAACTTGTAATGATTATGATTACCCCTTTTCTGAACATTACTCTTTTAATATGGAAACAATTTACAGTATTCGAGTTTCTTATGATACTCCCACTATTCCGAATGAGAAGAATTTTGCTTATATGGAGAGTAATAAAATTTCTATGCTTGTAGATCAGGAAAATAATGCTTTATGTGATAGTTATATTGTTGAATTCATTCATGATGCTACTGAAAATTATTACGAGGGAGGAACATATGCTTGTAGGAATTGCAATAATATCAAGTTTCCTCTCTATCCGCTTAAAATCTTGAAGTTATGCTTGTTTTGCTTTCCTATGCTAGTTGATTATTGTTCCCATAAATTGTTTGCTCACAAAATCCCTATGCATAGGAAGTGTGTTAGGCTTAAATGTGCTAGTTATATTCTTCATGATGCTCTCTGTTGAGGCATATCTCTCTCGATGTGGTTTTGGTGATTGATGACAACGTGTTTGCGGACTAATCGTGTGCTTTGAGCATTTCAGAGATTCATCCTTGGCACGAGACGATTTCTTCCCCTCGGAGTGTCATTCAAGACGGTGTAGCTCTTTCGTTTCTCTTTCGGTGGACTAGTTGCGTAGAGTGCACCGTACTATCAAGAGGGGGTCCACTATGGTAGTGCTTGGGTGGAATCAACACGTACACATCCGCTCCCTTTGAGCACTTCCGCTTCGATGGAGAGATCTTTTCTCTACTTGTGTGTCTTGTCTGGGTCCCAGCGGTAGTACCGTGCTACCCAGCGGTAGTACCGCTGAGGGGTCACAAGCGGCAGTACCGCTCCGCAGCGGTAGTACCGCCGGTGACTCCACAGTTGTACTACCGCTGGCTTGTCAGGTTCCTACCGCCTCGACTCGAGGGCTCTTTTTCTCGTGTCGGGTTTTGCGGCACTAGTTGCGGTAGTAGAGGCGGTAGTACCGCTTCTAAGAGGTAGTACCGCCCCTACCACCGCAGTAGTACCGCTCTGGGTCCAGGTCCCTGCTTCTCTCCTTTGCGCGGCAGTACCGCTAGGTGGATCGGCAGTACCACTGGCTCAGTGGTAGTACCGCCCACCCAAGCGGTACTACCGCCCTCTGCGAGGCTGTTTAGTGGGGCAACGGTTGGATTGTTGCCCCCACTGTAAAAGGGGGTCCCCTTCTTCCCCGTTGACATACCTCTTCCCCCTCAAGCTCCATTAATGCTCCAAGCTCCATTTCCGCTCGATCTATCTCTCTAGCCAATCAAACTTGTTGATTTGCTCGGGAGTGGTTGAGAACAATGTTGTCAGAATCGTGATTCTGTTGTACGATTCTACGACTTTACGATCCAAACTAACCCCTCTGATTCTACGATTTTGGTTCATAGAATCTACGTTTTTACGATCCTGATAGTGAAGATTCTATGATTTACGATCCTGCCATTGGAGCTCCGATCCGGTTCAGAATCGCGATTCTGACAACCTTGGTTGAGAAGGCCCCAATCTACACTTCCACCAAGAGATTTTCGATTCCCCCACCTATCCCTAGCGGATCTTGTTACTCTTGGGTGTTTGAGCACCCTAGACGGTTGAGGTCACCACGGAGCCATAGTCCATTGTAGTGAAGCTTCGTGGTATTGTTGGGAGCCTCCAATTAAGTTGTGGAGCTTGCCCCAACCTTGTTTGTAAAGGTCCGGTCGCCGCCTACAAGGGCACCAATAGTGGAATCACGACATCTCGCATTGTGTGAGGGCGTGAGGAGAATACGGTGGCCCTAGTGGCTTCTTGGGGAGCATTGTGCCTCCACACCGCTCTAACGGAGACGTACTTCCCCTCAAAAGGAAGGAACTTCGGTAACACATCCCCGTCTTCATCGGATCCACTCTTGGTTATTTCTTACCTTTACTTGTGCAAGCTCTTTACTGCTACTTCTCTTGCTTGCTTGTTTGTTTGTTGTTATTGCATCATATAGGTTGCTCACCTAGTTGCTGAAGGGAATATGCCCTAGAGGCAATAATAAATTTATTATTTATTTCCTTATATCATGATAAATGTTTATTATTCATGCTAGAATTGTATTAACCGGAAACATGATACATGTGTGAATACATAGACAAACAGAGTGTCACTAGTATGCCTCTACTTGACTAGCTCGTTGATCAAAGATGGTTATGTTTCCTAGCCGTAGACAAAGAGTTGTCATTTGATTAACGGGATCACATCATTAGGAAAATGATGTGATTGACTTGACCCATTCCGTTAGCAGAGCACTTGATCGTTTAGTTTGTTGCTATTGCTTTCTTCATGACTTATACATGTTCCTATGACTATGAGATTATGCAACTCCCGTTTACCGGAGGAACACTTTGTGTGCTACCAAATGTCACAACGTAACTGGGTGATTATAAAGGTGCTCTATAGGTGTCTCCGAAGGTACTTGTTGGGTTGGCGTATTTCGAGATTAGGATTTGTCACTCCGATTGTCGGAGAGGTATCTCTGGGCCCACTCGGTAATGCACATCACTATAAGCCTTGCAAGCATTGCAACTAATGAGTTAGTTTCAGGATGATGTGTTATGGAACGAGTAAAGAGACTTGCCGGTAATGAGATTGAATTAGGTATTGAGATACCGACGATCGAATCTCGGGCAAGTAACATACCGATGACAAAGGGAACAACGTATGTTGTTATGCGGTTTGACCGATAAAGATCTTCATAGAATATGTAGGAGGCAATAAGAGCATCCAGGTTCCGCTATTGGTTATGGACAGGAGACGTGTCTTGGTCATGTCTACATAGTTCTCGAACCCGTAGGGTCCGCACGCTTAAAGTTCGATGGCGGTTATATTATGAGTTTATGTGTTTTGATGTACCAAAGGAGTTTGGAGTCCCGGATGAGATCGGTGACATGACGAGGAGTCTCGAAATGTTCAAGATGTAAAGATTGATATATTGGACGACTATATTTGGACATAGGAAAGGTTCCGAGTGATTCGGGTATTTTCGGGAGTACCGGGGAGTTACGGGAATTCGTATTGGGCCTTAATGGGCCACACGGGAAAGGAGAGAAAGGCCTCAAAGGGTGGCCGCACCCCTCCCCATGGGCTGGTCCGAATTGGACTAGGGAGGGGGGGCGCCCCCTTCCTTCCTTCTCCTTTTCCCTTCCCTTTCCTTATCTCCTACTACTACTACTACTTGGAAGGGATCCTAGTTCTACTAGGAAAAGGGGAATCCTACTCCCGGTGGGAGTAGGAGTCCCCTAGGGCGCGCCATAGAGAGGGCCGGCCCCTCCCCTCCTCCACTCCTTTATATACGTGGCCAGGGGGCACCCCATAGACACAACAATTGATCCCTTGGATCTCTTAGCCGTGTGCGGTGCCCCCCTCCACCATAATCCACCTCGATCATATCGTAGCGATGCTTAGGCGAAGCCCTGCGTCGGTAGAACATCATCATCATCACCACGCCGTCGTGCTGACGAAACTCTCCCTCAACACTCGGCTGGATCGGAGTTCGAGGGACGTCATCGGGCTGAACGTGTGCAGAACTCGGAGGTGCCGTACGTTCGGTACTTGATCGGTCAGATCGTGAAGATGTACGACTACATCAACCGCATTGTGCTAACGCTTCCGCTTTCGATCTACGAGGGTACGTGGACAACACTCTCCCCTCTCATTGCTATGCATCACCATGATCTTGCGTGTGCATAGGAATTTTTTTGAAATTACTATGTTCCCCAATAGTGGCATCCGAGCCTAGGTTTTATGCGTTGATGTAATATTCACGAGTAGAACACAAGTGAGTTATGGGCGATATAAGTCATATTGCTTACCAGCATTTCATACTTTGGTTTGGCGGTATTGTTGGATGAAGCAGCCTGGACCGACATTACGTGTACGCTTACGCGAGACTGGTTCTGCCGACGTGCTTTGCACATAGGTGGCTGGCGGGTGTCAGTTTCACCAACTTTAGTTGAACCGAGTGTGGCTACGCCCGGTCCTTGCGAAGGTTAAAACAGCACCAACTTGACAAACTATCGTTGTGGTTTTAATGCATAGGTAATAAAGGTTCTTGCTAAGCCCGTAGCAGCCATGCAAAATTTGCAACAACAAAGTAGAGGTCGTCTAACTTGTTTTTGCAGGGCATGTTGTGATGTGATATGGTCAAGATGTGATGAGATATAAGTTGTTGTATGAGATGATCATGTTTTGTTGAAGTTATTGGCAACTGGCAGAAGCCTTGTGGTTGTCTCTTTATTGCATAAGATGCAAGTGCCAAATAATTGCTTTACTTTATCGCTATGCGATAGCAATAGTTGCAAGAGCAATAGTTGGCGAGACGACCATGTGACGACACATTGATATAGATCTAGATGATGGAGATCATGGTGTCATGCCGGTGATGATAGAGATCATGACGGTACTTTGGAGATGGAGATCAAAGGCGCAAGATGATCATGGCCATATCATGTCACATATTTTGATTGCATGTGATGTTTATCTTTTATGCGTCTTATCTTGCTTTAATTGACGGTAGCATTATAAGATGATCTCTCACTAAATTTCAAGATAAAAAGTGTTTTCCCTGAGTATGCACCGTTGCCAAAGTTCGTCGTGCCCAGACACCACATGATGATCGGGTGTGATAAGCTCTACGTCCATCTACAACGGGTGCAAGCCAGTTTTGCACACGCAGAATACTCAGGTTAAACTTGACGAGCCTAGCATATGCAGATATGGCCTCGGAACACTGAGACCGAAAGGTCAAGCATGAATCATATAGTAGATATGATCAACATAGTGATGTTCACCATTGAAAACTACTCCATTTCACGTGATGATCGGTTATGGTTTAGTTTATTTGGATCACGTGATCACTTAGATGATTAGAGGGATGTCTATCTAAGTGTGAGTTCTTAAGTAATATGATTAATTGAAATTTAATTTATCATGAACTTAGTCCTGGTAATATTAGCATATCTATGTTATAGATCAATAGCTCGCGATGTTGCTCCCCGTTTAATTTTTATATGTTCCTAGAGAAAACTAAGTTGAAAAATTTTAGTAGCAATGATGCGGATTAGATCCATGATCTGAGGATTATCCTCATTGCTGCACAGAAGAATTATGTCCTTGATGCACCTCTAGGTGACAGACCTATTGCAGGAGCAGATGCAGACGTTATGAACGTTTGGCTAGCTCAATATGATGACTACTTGATAGTTTAGTGCACCATACTTAACAGCTTAGAATCGGGACTTCAAAGACGTTTTGAACGTCATGGATCATATGGATGTTCCAGGAGTTGAAGTTAATATTTCAAGCAAATACCCGAGTTGAGAGATATGAAGTCTCCAACAAGTTCTATAGCTAAAAGATGGAGGAGAATAGCTCAAGCAGTGAGCATGTGTTCAGATTGTCTGGATACTACAATCACTTGAATCAAGTGGGAGTTAATCTTCTAGATAAAATAGTGATTGACAGAATTCTCTAGTCACCATCACCAAGTTAGTAGAACTTCGTGATGAACTATAGTATGCAAGGGATGATGAAAACGATTCCCGAGCTTTTCATGATGATGAAATCGATAAGGGTAGAAATCAAGAAAGAGCATCAAGTGTTGATGATTAACAAGACCACTAGTTTCAAGAAAAGGGCAAAGGGAAAGAAAGGGAACTTCAAGAAGAACGGCAAGCAAGTTGTTGCTCAAGTGAAGAAGCCCAAGTCTGGTCCTAAGCCTGAGACTAAGTGCTTCTATTGCAAAGGGACTGGTCACTGGAAGTGGAACTGCCCCAAGTATTTGGCGGATAAGAAGGATGGCAAAGTGAACAAAGGTATATTTGATATACAGATTATTGATGTGTATTTTACTAGTGTTCGTAGAAACCCCTCGGTATTTGATACTAGTTCAGTTGCTAAGAGTAGTAACTCGAAACGGGAGTTGCAGAATGAACAGAGACTAGTTGAGGGTGAAGTGACGATGTGTGTTGGAAGTGGTTCCAAGATTGATATGATCATCATCGCACATTGCCTATACTTTCGGGATTAGTGTTGAACCTAAATAAATGTTATTTGGTGTTTGCGTTGAGCATGAATATGATTTGATCATGTTTATTGCAATACGGTTATTCATTTAAGTAAGAGAATAAATTTTTGTTCTGTTTACATGAATAAAACCTTCTATGGTCATACACCCAATGAAAATGGTTTGTTGGATCTCGATCTTGGTGATACACATTCTCATAATATTGAAGCCAAAAGATGCAAAGTTAATAATGATAGTGCAACTTATTTGTGGCACTGCCATTTAGGTCATATTGGTGTAAAGCGCGTGAAGAAAATCCATGTTGATGGGCTTTTGGAATCACTTGATTATGAATTAGTTGATGCTTGCGAACCGTGCCTCATGGGCAAGATGACTAAGACTCCGTTCTCCGGAACAATGGAGCAAGCAACTGACTTATTGGAAATAATACATATTGATGTATGCAGTCCGATGAATGTTGAGGCTCGCGGCGGGTATCGTTATTTTCTAACCTTCACAGATGATTTGAGCAGATATGGGTATATCTACTTGATGAAACATAAGTCTGAAACATTTGAAAAGTTCAAAAAACTTCAGAGTGAAGTGGAAAATCGTTGTGACAAGAAAATAAAGTTTCTACGATCTGATCGCAGAGACAAATATTTGAGTTACGAGTTTGGTCTTCAATTAAAACAATGTGGAATAGTTTCACAAAATCGTGCCACTTGGAACACCACAGTATGATGGTGTGTCCGAATGTCATAACCGTACTTTATTGGATATAGTGCAATCTATGATGTTTCTTACCGATTTACCACTATAGTTTTGGGGTTATGCATTAGAGACAGCTGCATTCACATTAAAAAGGGCACCATCTAAATCCGTTGAGACGACACTGTATGAACTGTGGTTTGGCAAGAAACCTAAGTTGTCGTTTCTTAAAGTTTGAGGTTCCAATGCTTATGTGAAAAAGTTTCAACCTGATAAGCTCAAACCCAAATCGGAGAAGTGCGTCTTCATAGGATACCCAAAAGAAAATGTTGGGTACACCTTCTATCACAGATTCGAAGGCAAGATATTCATTGCTGAGAATGGATCCTTTCTAGAGAAGGAGTTTCTCTCGAAAGAAGTGAGTGGGAGGAAAGTAGAACTTGATGAGGTAACTGTACCTGCTCCCTTATTGGAAAGTAGTTCATCACATAAATCTGTTTCTGTGACTCCTACACCAATTAGTGAGGAAGCTAATGATGATGATCATGTAACTTCAGATCAAGTTACTACCGAACCTCGTAAGGTCAACCAGAGTGAGATCCGCACCGGAGTGGTACGGTAATCCTGTTCTGGAGATCATGTTAATTGACCATGACGAACCTACGATCTATGAGGAAGCGATGATGAGCCCAGATTCCGCGAAATGGCTTGAGGCCATGAAATCTGAGATGAGATCCATGTATGAGAACAAAGTATGGACTTTGATTGATTTGCCCATTGATCGGTGAGCCATTGAGATTAAATGGATCTTCAAGAGGAAGACGGACACTGATAGTAGTGTTACTATCTACAAAGCTAGAATTGTCGCAAAAAGGTTTTCGACAAGTTCAAGGTGTTGACTATGATGAGAGTTTCTCACTCGTATCTATGCTTAAGTCTGTCCGAATCATGTTAGCAATTGCCACATTTTATGAAATCTGGCAAATGGATAAACAAAACTGCATTCTTTAATGGATTTATTAAAGAAGAGTTGTATATGATGCAACCAGAAGGTTTTGTCAATCCTAAAGGTACTAACAAAATATGCAAGCTCTAGCGATCCATCTATGGACTGGTGCAAGCATCTCGGAGTTGGAATATACGCTTTGATAAGTTTATCAAAGCATATAGTTTTATACAGACTTCTGGTGAAGCCTGTATTTACAAGAAAGTGAGTGGGAGCACTATAGAATTTCTGATAAGTATATGTGAATGACATATTGTTTATCGGAGATAATGTAGAATTATTCTGCAAAGCATAAAGGAATGTTTGAAAGGAGTTTTTCAAAGAAAGACCTCGGTGAAGCTGCTTACATATTGAGCATCAAGATCTATAGAGATAGATCAAGACGCTTGATAAGTTTTTCAATGAGTACATACCTTGACAAGATTTTGAAGTAGTTCAAAATGGAATAGTCAAAGAAAGAGTTCTTGCCTGTGTTACAAGGTGTGAAACTGAGTAAGACTGAAAACCCGACCACGGCAGAAGATAGAGAGAGAATGAAAGTCATTCCCTATGCCTCAGCCATAGGTTCTATAAAGTATGCTCTGCTGTGTACCAGACCTATTGTACACCCTGCCCTGTGTTTGGCAAGGGAGTACAATAGTGATCTAGGAGTAGATCACTGGACATTGGTCAAAATTATCCTTAGTGGAATAAGGATATGTTTCTCGATTATGGAGGTGACTAAAGGTTCGTCGTAAAGGTTTACGTCGATGCAAGTTTTGACACTGATCCAGATGACTCAAAGTCTCAATCTGGAGACAAATTGAAAGTGGAAGCAATTAGCTAGAGTAGCTCCGTGCAAAGCATTGTTGACATAGAAATTTGCAAAATACATACGGATCTGAATGTGGCAGACCCGTTGACTAAACTTCCCTCACAGGAAAAACATGATCACACCTTAGTACTCTTTGGGTATTAATCACATAGCGATGTGAACTAGATTATTGACTCTAGTAAACCCTTTGGGTGTTGGTCACATGACGATATGAACTATGGGTGTTTAATCACATGGTAATGTGAACTATTGATGTTAAATCACATGGCGATGTGATCTAGATTATTGACTCTAGTGCAAGTGGGAGACTGAAGGAAATATGCCCTGGAGACAATAATATTTATTTATTTCCTTATATCATGATAAATGTTTATTATTCATGCTAGAATTGTATTAACCGGAAACATGATACATGTGTGAATACATAGACAAACAAAGTGTCACTAGAATGCCTCTACTTGACTAGCTCGTTGATCAAAGATGGTTATGTTTCCTAGCCATAGACAAAGAGTTGTCATTTGATTAACGGGATCACATCATTAGGAGAATGATGTGATTGACTTGACCCATTCCGTTAGCATAGCACTTGATCGTTTAGTTTGTTGCTATTGCTTTCTTCATGACTTATACATGTTCCTATGACTATGAGATTATGCAACTCCCGTTTACCGGAGGAACCCTTTGTGTGCTACCAAATGTCACAATGTAACTGGGTGATTATAAAGGTGCTCTACAGGTGTCTCCGAAGGTACTTGTTGGGTTGGCGTATTTCGAGATTAGGATTTGTCACTCCGATTGTCGGAGAGGTATCTCTAGGCCCACTCGGTAATGCACATCACTATAAGCCTTGCAAGCATTGCAACTAATGAGTTAGTTGCGGGATCATGTGTTATGGAATGAGTAAAGAGACTTGCTGGTAATGAGATTGAATTAGGTATTGAGATACCGACGATCGAATCTCGGGCAAGTAACATACCGATGACAAAGGGAACAACGTATGTTGTTATGCGGTTTGACCGATAAAGATCTTCATAGAATATGTAGGAGGCAATATGAGCATCCAGGTTCCGCTATTGGTTATGGACAGGAGACGTGTCTTGGTCATGTCTACATAGTTCTCGAACCCGTAGGGTCCACATGCTTAAAGTTCGATGACGGTTATATTATGAGTTTATGTGTTTTGATGTACCAAAGGAGTTCGGAGTCCCGGATGAGATCGGGGACATGACGAGGAGTCTCGAAATGGTCGAGACATGAAGATCGATATATTGGACGACTATATTTGGACATCGGAAAGGTTGCAAGTGATTCGGGTATTTTCGAGAGTACCGGGGAGTTACGGGAACTCGTATTGGGCCTTAATGGGCCATACGTGAAAGGAGAGAAAGGCCTCAAAGGATGGCCGCACCCCTCCCCATGGGCTGGTCCGAATTGGACTAGGGAGGGGGGGCACCCCCTTCCTTCCTTCTCCTTTTCCCTTCCCTTTCCTTATCTCCTACTACTACTACTTGGAAGGGATCCTAGTTCTACTAGGAAAAGGGGAATCCTACTCCCGGTGGGAGTAGGACTCCCCTAGGGCGCGCCATAGAGAGGGCCGGCCCCTCCCCTCCTCCACTCCTTTATATACGTGGCCAGGGGCACCCCATAGACACAACAATTGATCCCTTGGATCTCTTAGCCGTGTGCGGTGCCCCCCTCCACCATAATCCACCTCGATCATATCGTAGCGGTGCTTAGGCGAAGCCCTGCGTCGGTAGAACATCATCGTCGTCATCACGCCGTCATGCTGACGAAACTCTCCCTCAACACTCGGCTGGATCGGAGTTCGAGGGACGTCATCGGGCTGAACGTGTGCAGAACTCGGAGGTGCCGTATGTTAGGTACTTGATCGGTCAGATCGTGAAGACGTACGACTACATCAACCGCATTGTGCTAACGCTTCCGCTTTCGGTCTACGAGGGTACGTGGACAACACTCTCCCCTCTCGTTGCTATGCATCACCATGATCTTGCGTGTGCGTAGGAATTTTTTTGAAATTACTGCGTTCCCCAACAGTTGCACATCTAGACAACCTACTTTGATGCAAAGTTTAATTTGGTAAAAAAAAGTTAAAAATTGTTAGTTGTCTATTCACCCCCCTCTAGTCAACTATATCGATCCTTTCAATTGGTATCAAAGCCACGTCTCTTTATTAAGGACTTTACCATCCGAAGAGTATGGTTGATACCGTAGACGGTGTGGAGGAACACTCCGGTGTGAATCCGATCTCGTCTACGGGCGATGGGGAAACCTCGGTCTCTCGTGAGGAGTTCAATGTGGCCTTGGAGACATTGAAAACCTCCATGACGACCGAGGTTGAAAGCATGTTTACTAAATTCCTTGAAGGGCTTAAACTATCCACCGCACCGTTGAAAGTGGGTAATCCCACCGACAAGGTGACGGATGCTACCGCCGATAAGGGGGAAGCTAGTAGTGAAAAGGCTCCTTCTTCTAGTGGTAAGAATGGCACCGGCATCTTTGCTCATGTGGAACCACCACTTGTTTATGGTGGACCGGTTCCTTCCACTCATTTGAATCATGCCGGTCCTCCCCCTAAGATTGTGAAAAATGAGGACTTTGATTCTTGGGTTTACCACTTTAAACATCATTTAAATCATGTGAACACTAATCTTTGGAGAATCATTGAAGAAGGTTTCCATCCGCATGATCCAAGCAACTTCACTCCTCGAGAAGCCGCGGATAATCAATTCAATGTGAATGCTCTCTTCATCATTCAAGATGCAATTCCACCCGAAGATCTACCTCATCTTCGGCCCTTCGTCTTGGACAAAGATGCATGACTTTGTGTTGTCTCACTCTACCGGGGAAGCGCAAGAATTCAACGCTCCAACTATGAAGTGGTGCAAGATGAGGCCGATGAGTTTGCAATGAAAGAAGATGAAGAACCTCGTGAGCTTTATCGGAGAGTAACCAAACTCGCGGTCTCAATCCGAGATCACGGGAGCAAGGACACGGATGACAATTGGATCAAGCGTAAATTCCTCAAGGCAGTGATGCCCTACCACAAGGCCATGTCCTCCGTCATCCGTCAAAGGCCAGGCTTCCACACTTTGACCTCAAGCGAAGTGTTAGATGAGTTTGTGGCCATGAACATTTTGGACAAGACCGCCGACAATGCAGTGCTTCGTTCTCAAAGGGCAAAGAAGCCCAACCTTGCATTGAAGGCCAATGTCTGCGTTGAAGAAGAAGAAGAAGGGGAGAGCAACCCCGAAGATACAAAGTATGCATATCATGAACACATGTCACTTGCTTCAAGGCAATTTTGGAGCAAGAAAAACTCAAGGCCAAACTTTAACAAAAACAACTCAAGTGGCACGAAGAGCAAGCAACGTGTAAGGACTTGCTACAATTGTGGCAATGTGAGTCATTTTGTTGCGGAGTGCCCGTATGAGAAGAGGGAAGACAATGGTGGCAAGCTCATCCAAAAGGACAAGGCCAAGTCGTTGCCCAACAAGAGCAACTTCACCAAGAAGACTCCTCCCAAGGCATTGGTGGTACAAGAAGAGTACAATGAGGATGATGACGATGATGAAGATGGTGAGTCGGTTGCCATGGCCTCAGTTGCCATTGCGACGACTCCACGGGTGTCTCTCTTCGACTCACCCAATGAGAGCATCACCGCCAAGTGCATCATGGCTAAAGCCACCAACAAGGTAACCTCCAAGATCAAAACTACCATCATTAATCATCCTTCTTCGACGGATAGCATTGATGAACATGAGGGATCTAATGTGGAGGTGAATGAGTTTAAGGCCTTTATGGGCAAACTTAAGGGTAAATCCAAGAAGCACTTTGTTGCTCTCTTGGAACAACTTGGTGAAGCCAATGACATGATCGAGTCTCACGAAGATACCATCTCTAAGATGGAAGGGCATAGTCGTGACTATGCCGATGAGATCTCGGATCTTTCCAATGCTCTTGAGGAAGAGCGTGGTCTTCGTTTGGCTCTTGAGGAGTCACACAACATTGATCATGCTAAGTTAAAGAAAGATTTTGATCATGTTCTCATTGTTTCTCGTGTGCTAAACTCCGAGAAGGCCGAACTTGAGGTTGATCTTCCTAGACTCAAAGAGGAGTTTGATCTACTTGACAAGGCTCACAAAGTCTTGAAGGGTGCTCATGCTAGCCTCAAAGAGTCTCATGATCAACTTCAAGTAAAGCTAACCAAGGAAAGAGCCACTTTTCCTCGTAGGATGTTAATTGAGAATGCAAATGCTACTAACCTGTGTTGTGAGCATGTGCATCTTGTTGAGGAGAACGCTAAGCTAAAGGTGCAACTTGAGAAAGGTCTTGCATCTTGCATACAAGGCAAGAAGAACCTCAACGACCTCTTGACCAACCAAAAGGGAGTTGTGGCCAAGGAAGGGATTGGGTACGTGCCCGAGTCCAAGAACAAGAAGAAGAATGACAAGGCCAAACGACCTCCTCCTCTCATGCAAACCTATGTGAAGGAGGGAGAGAGTGCTTCCAAGGAGAAGAAGAACAATGCGAAGGGTGGCGGTGTCAAAAAGGGCAATGCCACCCCTTCCATCAAAGCCGACTACTTTAATCCTTCTTATGTGTTATGTCGTGCTAGTGATGGGCATGTCTATGCCAAATTTGTTGGTTCTCCTCATGAGTACATTGAATGGTCTATTTGGGTTCCAAAGACCCTTGTTACTAAAATTAAAGGACCCATTACAAAATGGGTACCTAAAACCAAGCATTGATCTCTTGTAGGTGTTCGCTTCTGGTGGGGGATCATGGTTGCTCGATAGCGGAGCTACAAATCATATGACCGGAAGCAAGAACTTGGTGGTGTACGTGCACAAGATTCCATCTATGCCCACCAATGTCGAGTGGGGTGACGCCTCATATTCTAAGGTATTGGGACTTGGCAAGGTAGTCATCTCTCATGATCTCACGATTGAGAAGGTCATGATTGTTGAGTCCCTTGCATACAATTTACTTTCCGTTCGTCAACTTGCAATCATGGGCTTTGCCACTTTCTTTGATATTGATACCGTGGCCCTCTTGTGGAGCAAGACTCTTAAAGTGGCCTTTGTTGGGCATGTCGAGAACGGTCTATATGTGATTAACTTCTCGGAGCGACCCACTAAAACCGCGACATGCCTAATGGCTCAAGTTGATGTGGGATGGCTTTGGCATCGCCGTTTAGCCCATGTCAATATGAGATCTTTGCAAAGTCTTTTCAAGGGGGACCATGTCCGTGGACTAATGAATGTTAGTTTTGCTAAAGATCGTGCTTGCAGTGCTTGTATCGAAGGAAAGCTACATGAGAAGGCGCACCCTCCCACGACTATCATTTACTCAAAGAGGCCTTTGGAGCTCCTTCACTTGGATATCTTTGGGCCTCCATCCTTCGATAGTCTTGGGGGTAGGAAGTATTGCTTGGTGATTGTGGATGACTACTCAAGATACACTTGGGTGTATTTCTTCAAGAGGAAGAGCGAGACCCAACAAACCGTCATTGACTTTGCAAATGAAGCACAACGTCAACACAATGCAAAGATCTTGACAATAAGAAGTGACAACGGCACCGAGTTCAAGAACTACACCTTGGATGAGTTTCTTAGTGATGAGGGGATCAAGCATCAATATTCCGCACCTTACACCCCTCAAAAAAACGGTGTTGCGGAGAGGAAGAACCGGACGTTGATGGATGCGGCAAGGACCACGATGGCGGAGTTCAAGTCTCCATACAACTTTTGGGCCGAAGCCATCAACACCGCGTGTCATGCATCCAATCGGCTCTACCTCCGCAAGGGCTTGAACAAGACTCCATATGAGATACTCACCGGTAACAAGCCCAACCTCAAGTACTTTCGGGTGTTCGGGTGTAAGTGTTTCATTCTCAAGAAAGGTGTTCGGTTGTCTAAATTTGAGGCTAGAGCTTATGAGGGCATATTTGTTGGTTATGCTACAAACTCTCATGCTTACCGTGTCCTCAATAAATCCAGGGGACTTATTGAGGAGACGTGTAACGTGGAGTTTGATGAGAATAACGGCTCCCAAGTGGAGCAAAGTGGCACTTGTGATGTAGGTGATGAAATTCCTCCTCAAGCCATAAGAAGAATGGGTGTTGGTTTTATCCTACCCATTGAGGAACCCCTTGTGGCTGAAGGAGAAGGACAATGCTCCACTCAAGTGGAGCCATCACCAACCCAAGGTGCACACGCTTCCGAAGAACAACGTGAAGGCCCTCATCCTCAAGAACAAGACCAAGGGCAAGATCATGCTCAAGACGGTGTTGACACACCAAGTGATACCCAAGGTCAAGTTCTCTCCTTCGAGCAAGTTCAAGAACAAGAACAAGCTCAAGACGATGCTCAAGATGATCAAGTGACCACTCCTCGTCTCACCCCCGAGGAGGAATTGGAGCGTCGTGCCGCCAAGGTTTCTTCCAAGACCTCCACCAAGGATCATCTCATGACGAATGTGCTTGGAAGCTTAAGAAAGGGGGTAAGCACTCGTAGACAATTAGCAAACTATTGTGAACATCACACGTTTCTCTCCTGTGTCGAACCCCACAAGGTCTATGAGGCGCTCGAAGATTCGGATTGGCTCAATGCCATGCATGAAGAACTCAACAACTGTGAGCGCAACAAAGTGTGGAGATTGGTGCCAAGACCGACTAGGAACCACAATGTCATTGGAACCAAGTGGATATTTAAGAACAAGCAAGATGCCCATGGGATTATCATTCGCAACAAGGCTCGTTTGGTAGCACAAGGCTACTCCCAAGTCGAGGGTATCGACTACGGTGAAACCTTTGCTCCCGTTGCTCGTGTTGAATCCATTCGCATGTTGATTGCATATGCTTCTCATCATAACTTTAAGTTACAAAAAATGGATGTGAAGAGTGATTTTCTTAATGGTCCTATTAATGAATTGGTTTATTTCAAGCAACCACCCGGGTCCGAGGATCCCTACTTTCCCGATCATGTGTATCAACTTGATAAGGCACTCTATGGCCTTAAACAAGCCCCACGTGCGTGGTATGACCACCTTACCGAGTTGTTACAAGACCGTGGTTTTGAAGTTGGGCTAATCGACCCCACTCTTTTTACTAAGAAGGTCAAAGGGGAGTTGTTTGTGTGCCAATTATATGTTGATGATATTATCTTTGGTTCCCCTAACAAAGCTTTCAATGAGGAATTTGCCGCTCTCATGACCTCAAAGTTCGAGATGTCTTCCATGGGAGAGTTGAAGTTCTTTCTAGGGTTCAAAGTGAAGCAAAGAAGAGAAGGAACCTTCATCAACCAAGACAAATACACTCAAGACATTCTCAAGAGATTCAAGCTAAGTGATGTCAAGCCGGCTTCCACTCCAATGCCCACCAAGTGCCAACTTGACATTGATCCCATTGGTAAAGCGGTGGATCAAAAGGTATATCGCTCCATGATTGGATCCTTGCTTTACCTTTGTGCATCTAGACCGGATATCATGTTGAGTGTGGGAATTTGTGCACGGTTTCAAGCCGCACCTAAGGAAAGTCACTATGTGGCGGCCAAACGAATCTTTCGATATTTGGCTCATACCCCAAACTTTGGCTTATGGTACCCAAGAGGAGCAAACTTCAAGCTTGTAGGGTATTCGGATTCCGATTGGGCGGGAGACAAAGTGGATAGGAAGTCCACTTCCGGAGGGTGCCAATTCCTTGGTTGCTCTTTGGTAAGTTGGTCTTCCAAAAAGCAAAGTTGTGTGTCTCTCTCGTCCACCGAAGCGGAGTATGTAGTGGCCGGTAGTTGTTGTGCACAACTCTTATGGATGAGGCAAACTTTAAAGGATTACGGTGTCATTTGTGACAAAGTGCCTCTTTGGTGTGACAATGAAAGTGCCATCAAGATCTCTCTCAACCCGGTGCAACACTTCAAGACAAAGCATATTGAGATTCGGTATCACTTCATCCGGGATCACATTAGGCGAGGAGAGATCGAGCTCAACTATGTCAACACTCATGATAACCTTGCAGATATTTTCACGAACCCTTGGATGAAGCAAGATTTCACGAGTTACGGCATGAGCTAAATATCATTGATTCGAGCAATGTGACTTGAACCCTTGCACACCCCACCACACTCAATTTGTTGTCTAGTTTAAATGTAGGCATGGACATAGGGGGAGTGTTGTTCCCTCAATGAACTCTCCCTCCCCCCATTATGCATAAATTGATCAAGTCTTTCACATTAGCCATTGTTGATGGTACTTGTGCTTCAAAGACGAGTTTTTGTCATGGGCCCAAGGTTAAAATCTTTGCGGCGCCATACCTCTTGACTCAAATATAGGTGGCCTCAGCCACCGCCCTCTCTTGAAGAGTTGTGTCTTGGCCTCTTGCTGGTGTGTTCTCTCTTCTTCTTGCCTTTTGTTCTCTCTTTTTCGAGCTAAGCCGTGTTGTGTAGTTGTCGTGGCGTGCTGGGCGGTACTACCACTGGTGGTGCGCGGTACTACCGCTCATAAGCGGTACTACCGCCCCCAGCGCGGTACTACCACTGCGGGACGGGACCAGGGGTTATATCAAGGCAGGGGGAGGTTTCTTCTCCCCCATACACATTCGCTTCGCCCCCTCATTCCTCTTCCTCTCTCCAGCCACGCATCACCACGGGAGGGCTCCGGCGGATCTTTGTCTCCAGGGCGTCCCTCTCCATTTCCTTCGGTGGAGTCGATCCCCACCACGTTCTCTTGCCATGGATGCCGGTATTGCGTCTTAGGGGCAATGGTGGTTGCATATCTAGATTTTTGGCTAAATCTAGGCTTGAGTAGGTTGGAGAAGGCAACTAGACTATCTAGATTAGAGTTTGGTAGGGATATTTTTGAATTTGACAGGCCGGTAGTGCCGGATCTGACCACGGTAGTAGGGAACTGCTGTTTCCCCGCCTCGAGCGGTACTACCGCTCTCTTTGGAGCGGTACTACCGCTTGGGCGGTACTTCCGCGTGCATGTCGCGGTACCACCGCTGCCTGCCAAGTTCCATCATGTTCCTGCCATACCTTGATCCTTTTGTTGTGTTTGTTGGCTTATGCTCGTTCTTTCTGGTTGTTTTGCGTGTTCTTGTGTTTGGTTCCAAGTGATGAACATCCTGAGCCTCAAGCTCGCCGTGTCAACCCCGGGCGTGCAACGTCAAAGTGCTACCGCACCTCTGACCCAGCAGGTGGTTCCTCTAGCACTCAACCGCCACCAGCAGGCGCATCCGCAAGTGCTCCTCCACCACCTCAGCAGTCGAAGAGATCTTCCAACAAGCCAAAGGGAAAGACTATGACTAAGATGACTGCCAAGGAGTTTTGGGAAAAGCGTCGCCGCAACCCCTATGAGGCGGACCAAGATCCCACTTTGGTCAACCGCCCTTTCTGGAACCGCTTTCAGTTTGCCATCTATTTTGATGTGATCAAGGCCAAGAAGAATCTCTATGTTGATGTTCGCTCCATCGACACTGATGCCATGGAGAAGGACCCTGAGTACTTTGGTGAAGACCTTCAGATGTGTTCTCAACTGAACATTCTCAGGATCATGCAGTTCAACAAGGATTTCGATGCAGATTTGGTGGCTCAATTCTTTGCTACCGTTCATCTTGGAACTGATGCCGACAGGACTCTGACTTGGATGACCAATGGCAAGTTGCTTTCCATCAAGTGGAAGGCCTTCATGGAGTTACTTGATGTGGAAGATAACGGGCTTGAGACTCCAGTAGGCTTCCGCCCTCACCGCAATGCTACATCCACTCACAAGCAAGCCCTTTGGCCCTACTGCACTGTGAAGATTCACCCAGTGACCAAGAAGGAAACCTATGAGCTGTCTACGTATCTGGACATTCTTCATTGTGTTTTCCATGAGACTCTCTTCCCTCGCATCGGGAATCTGGATATGGTCCACTCCTATCTCGTGGACATGCTTCTTTTCTGCCAGCATGAGAAGGAAGCAAACACTGGAGAGAGCCTGGACATTTCTCATGTTATGTGGTCTGAACTTCTCTCTACCGTTTCTGAGCGCAAGTGCCCAATATATGGTCCATTCATCATGAGGCTCATTGAGAAGGCCTGGGCACGTGTCTATCCCAGAGTGATGTTGGAAACTGGAGACTTGGTTTCTCATGAGATCAAGCATCTGAGGAAGAAGGACAATTCACTACAAAAAAAATACACTTCCGTGATGATACGTGTTTGTCACAGTAGGTCGCTTTTTTGTTATGCATGTACATCCATGACAAATTTATGACAGAACCAAGATAGTCATACATGTGCTGTCGTAGAAGTGTTCCATGACATTACCAAAATTATCATCACGGAAGTGTCCACTTCCATGACGATAAATCGCGCGTCACAGAAGTGCGTTCGTCAAGGGTGACCGAAACGTGGCATCCACCGTAACGGAACGTCGTTAAGCTATCGGGTCGGGTTTTGGATCCGATAACCCGTTAACAGCCCCGACCAATGGGAAATTTCCACGTGTAAAATTTTTATTGGTCGGACGAAACACGTGTCAGTTCATCAGTTGGTCAGATAGGCACCTATGATACGTCGACATGTGGCATGGCCCAACAGAGGCCCATTCCTGAGAAAAGGCCGGCCCGTTTGACTTGGTCAAAAGCTGGCGGGCCGGCCCATGGAAAGCCTGTTAACGGCCTATTCGCATATAGCCCATTTATAGCCCGCTATCCCAAGGCCTGTTATGCCCTATCCGAATTAGGCCCAGTAGCGTCATCTGGGCCATCCAATATGATTCCAGCCCATTTTCACTTCTGGCCCATGTATGGCCCATGACGTCTTTCGGCACATATGAGGCCCTATATAACTCTTGGCCTATTAACAGCCCGTGGTGAAACTGGCCCGTAATGAACAGTGTATCACTTTACACCCATTAACGGCCCGAGGTGAAACTGGCCCATAATGAACAGTGTATCACTTTATACCCATTAATGGCCCGTTATTCCGTTGGGCCGTTTCCAACCCATGTTATCTTTCGACCTTCTCAGAGCCCATTTATTCTTGGGCTCATTTCCAGCATTCGTTTACTTACGGCCTGTTACTGTCATTTTCTGCTTGTGGGCCAAATTCAGCCTGTGGTTACAGTCGGCCCGTTTGTGGTCCGTTAATACGTTGGGCCGTTTTCATAGCGTCATCAAATACGGCCTATTAACGATGGCCCGTTACGGTCGGCCCATGAACGGACGATTCCAACTCTAGACCGTTTACAGCCATAATGCGGCCTGTTATTGGCCCATGTTTGGCCAATCGATCATACGGACCGTATAAGGCCCATTGATGATACGACCCGTAGAAGGCCCATTGTTTCTACGGCCCGTAGAAGGCCCACTGTTTCTACGGCCCGTAAAAGGCCCACTGTTTCTACGGCCCGTAGGAGGCCCAGTGTCACTACAGTAAATATTAGCCCATGGTTATTGTGGCCTAGTTTTTAAAAATAGGTTATTGCAGCCACTAGTTAACCGCGGAAAAAGAACTGCAATGACTACAAGCAAAAAAAGAAATAAGACAACAAGGAAATAAATAAGCAAGAAACTAACGCTAGGCTATCATGGCTATTACACATATTACATCCACTGGGCATCAAAGTTCGCCACCAGTGCAAATATAGGGAACAAAGCAGCATATCATATACACTGGCCGTCAAAATTGGCCACCAGTGCAAATAAACGCGGCAGCAAAACAAGAGCATAACTGAAACAACTTCAGAAGAGCTCAAGAAACGTTATCCTGGGTATCCACCATGCTAGCAATAAGCTTAGCAAGCTGATTAGCTTTGTCCTACTTGGCGCTAAAATCCTCCAACGCTTGTTGTTGCACCAGAAAGTATGCATCTGAATGCTCCAGGGACTTCCGTAGTCCTTCTGCTTCTTGTCGCAGCACAGCTGATCGATGTCTTTCAGCTTGTAGTTGAGACTCAACAAACCGAACTGATTCAGACAGTGAGTTTGAATAGCTTATGCAAGCGGTAGTGGCCAGTAACTCCAACACTAAACCAAGACAGGATGTGTCACTATCCTGAACCTTATCTGCATTACTTCCTTTACCGTTGCTTAATAAGGCACTCTTCCCCAATATTCTGACAGTATTCTAAAAGAAGAAACAAGCAGACACATAATAAGTTTAGCATGTACTAGTATATGAAACTCATTTCGGTGAACCAGTTCATTAGTAAGGTGGACAGGATTAAACTACCAAGTCTTCTATTGCCAAGTACTAGTACATAATAAAAGCATCAAACAAACATATATCTATGTCCAATGGTAGCAATGGAATCTTAAATTAGAACAGTTGTTCTTCAGGTTTAGGCACTTGTTCTACATGAACAGAGTACAGTAAGACGCAAGAATATAATACTTAAAAATAGAAAATGAGCTCATAGACCTTACCACATTCTTGGTTCGGGACCAGTACAGAACAAGGCGTTCCCAGTCATCGTCCAGTAAATGTGTCTCAGGAGAACGTAAGGGAATTTGATGAGTTTCTTTGCCGGTGAAGTACGTTTTCTTTAGGTAATTCCGATACTGCCACCAAGCATTCTTGAAGATAGCAGAGGTATTAGCACAGGTTACCTCATCCCGAGTTTCCAAATCGGTCCTTCTCTATAGAGAAAAATGGGAAAATTTGCTGTATTATAACCATCATGGAGGTAGGATGTATGGGACAAAGCAAAGTAATTGACATGAATAACATTACTTACACATAACTCCTGGACAAACACCTGCAACTGGCATTTTCCTTCATCTTCAGTATAATATTTCCAAGATGGGAAGATACGCACATATGATTTAACAACATCAAATGCGATAGATGCTAAACTATGATTAGCTGGTTGTGCTTCCTCCACAGGAATAGGCGTACTAACTGGTGGATTTGGGGTTCGCCGTGATAGTACTGGCCCTTTGGGCACTGGAGCTGCCTTACTAACTGCTCTTGTTTGGGAGCTCTGTGGTGGAGATGGTGCTGTGTCAACAGGAACTGGGTTACTATCGGCTCGGGTTGGGGTCAGATTGGGTGAAACTGGTTCTCTGTCCATCGTAGTAGGGGTACAATCTGCGAGAGTTTGGGTTATGTGTGGTAGGGCTGGTTCTTGTGCATGTACAACCGGGGTGCTATCTCCACCAAGAGGTAGCACTGTTTTATTTGAAGACCGTGTTTTTAGTCCGCTAGATACTGGCATCACCCGCTCCAATTCAAATGGTTGATAAACAGGAAACATAGTTGAATGTATAGACATTGTATGAGAGACACATGCAATAGATAGTGTGGAAAAAAGAGGGCATGAAATAGTTGACATGTATATTGTTTAACTAAAACAGATAGCATGACATAATTTCACATATATGATGTCTATCTAAACTGGATAGCATAGCATAACATAATTCAAAGATATGATGAATAACTAAACAGGATCGCCTGACATAATTCACCTACATGTTATCTAAGTAATCAGGATCGCATCATTTAATTCACATATATGATTTATATGCTAAACAGAGGGCATTCAATATGATGTCTGAACTAAGAACATGGTGTTGAATATTGTGTATCTAATGTCTAAACTATGCAATGGAAGACACCGTATGCATGATATGAGCAGTATAACTGTGCCAAGTTAGAGCATACACCTCAGTGGGGGAATAGGACTGGTCATCTGTCTTTGAATCCATCTCTGAGGAGCTATCGGGACCCAACAAGAGATCTGCTTCGACAGGTAGCACTGTCTGCTCTTAAGGCCTTGTTTTCACTCCAGATTTTTCCATCTCCCACCCAAATGGCTGATTCACAGGAAGAGTAGTTTAATGTAAAAACATTGTCGACAAATGGAAATGTAATAAAGAAAAGGATGGGCAAGATATCATTCAAATATATGATGCCTGGTTAAACAGGATGGCATTGCACATTTCACATATATTATGGCTGGCTAAAAGACATGAGACTGCATAATTCCCATATATGATATAGAAACTAAACAGGTGGCATTACAGAACATGTCTAAACTAAGCAGATGACATATATGATGTCAAAAGTAGGCACTGCAAGGCAACATATGCATGATATGACTAACATCATCATGCCAAGGTAGAGCAAACACCTTGGGGGGTAAATAGGAGTGGTCAGCGGCATCCGAATCCGCCTCAGAACAGATATCTTCCTCTGGATTACAATCTGGAGAGGGGTGGGGAGGGTTTGCCATTGAACCCACCATGGAGCGATGTCTGCATGACATTGTATTGCCGCGCAAAACTCTTCTCTTTTTCTCTACATGTTCAGCATGACTGTGTACAATATCTGACATGCATACGAAAAAAATATGGTGAGATTATGTAAGGAGAGCATGCAGAAATTTAGAGTGATGGTAACAACCAGTGGATCGATGTTTTTCCGTTGAACCAAAATAGCCCTAATGGATCGACGTGAATGTATAGTAATAAGTGATGCAACAAGTGTACAACCTCTTTGCCGTAGCCGTGTCGACCTCAGCATCATTGGGTTGGTCGCTGAAGCAGTTGAGGCAGAGGTGGCTGTCAGAGGTGTGGAGGAAGATCTGAGGAATCTGTAGACGGCATCCAGGGTACTGCTCTATTGTGATGGATCGTTCTGTCGTTGGAGCAGCTCCAGTGAGCCGTAAGACGTCAAGGCTGAAGCAGCACAAGACAGACATCGTCAATCTCAAGTGGGATTCTAATAGCATTTCCAATAGATGATGTAAAATGGATGTAAAATTAAGATCACCAAAAACCACCTGACTACAACAGATGAGGTAAAAACTGTTGACTATGAACTTAACTATCGAAACTAAAATTTACTGTGGAATCTGAATGCTACTGTCGAAACTGAACGCAATGGTAGCAGAGAGGCACTTGACATGTAGTTTAGGGAGGGCCTGCAGTTCATCTTCAACCTGCACCCCCGAGTTCTGCTTACGAGTCGCAGCCGATTCGACTCTAACTTGACTGTGGGTATTCGGGTTGGTTGTTCCCACTCATTATTGGGCACAACTCTCCCACTGTCCTTGTACGGGGCATTTTCCCCTGATTTCTTTCCCATACCCTGTTGGGGGTTTTTACATACCACGGGGATGAGCGGGCCCTGCGCTTCGCCGCCCCTATCCGGAAATCAACCATCACGCACTGGTTCGGCTCTTCGGGCCGGCAGCCTTCCTAGGGCCCCACGCCCGCACCCTTTGAACTCTCACAGAAGGATTTAGGTGGGGGACCCATTTCTTCTTGGCGGAGCCCCTGCCCCGTTCCCGCTTGTTGGGCGGCGGTGGGTTCTTCGCACCAAGCTCCCGGGCGAATCATTTTGCCCCCCACAACTCCCTTGAAAAATTGGATCTCGATCCATCAAGTTCGATTTTCAATTCGGTAAGTGGTTTCTTTAAACACGATGTATGATGCATCACACGAGCGCACGTGGGAGAGCCCAGCAGCCAGGGCGAGCCAGACCAGGACGTAGGAGCGCGGAGCAGCAAGCAGCAAGAGTCCGGCTTGGCCTTATTGGAACACCGTCACGAACCCGGGTGCTCGCTATTTTTCTGGCGGAGAGCGGCCCGGGAGAGGTCGCCCCTATGACTTCCGCCGCACTCTCGCTGCCTGCACCTGCACGTTGTCTCCCCGCTTCACCACCGCACTCACTCTCGGGGCCGCACTACGCCTGCCGCGCACGCTCTGTCCTCGCCCTGGTGTCAGCTCTTACAGCCCGTCTGGTTTCTTCCACGCGCGGCCTCTCTGCACTGAACCCGTCCGGGGTACTTGTCTGCGTGGGTCGCTCATGAATAGCTTACCATAAGTGCACACACACACCTACACACACAGTCCTTGGGAACTCCGCTCGCACCATATTTGGGTTGTTTGCCTATGCCTCCGGAATGATTCTGGTTTCTTGTCACACGCTCTACACGAAGGGGTTTTCGTGCCCCACGCCGGCTGCTTCACACTGGCCCGTGTGAATGGTGGCATGGAGCCACCGGTCCGCGCTGGGGGCAATTGGCAAGCATGTTGCAGCGTAGTTTAAAGGAGAAGGTATATGCGATTGAGTGTTTTATCATATCGCTCTTTGGGTGTCGTCGAGTAGGCCTCTTTTCTTCGTGGGACGAAGTCGGAGCGTGTAGTGGAACCGATGACTGTGGTTCGCCGGTGGATTGTGGAGGTCTAAGTGTCGCCGGCGTGGCTCGGAGGAGTGGACCAGCATTTGAGCGTTGCGACGTCCGCGAATATGCGGATCTAGGGCGACGTCTAAAATCGGAGCATGCTTCCTTTCGAGGTGAAGGACAGCGGTGCGCTGAATCCTGGCGTTCTCGGGACGGCGAGATGGATCGACCGGATCCTCACCTGTCTCCGCCCACGGTCAATTCGGCAGGTTGGGCATCGAGGACGTCGAGCTTGTTGTGCGAACGTGATCGTCGGCACAGTGGGGAAGAGTTCCGGCGGGCGCGGTGAAGCAGCAGAGTGACGCAGGCGGAACCCGGAGGGAGGTGGGCGTGTTTCTGGGCGCGAGCCCTTGTGAGGCGGGAGACCAGGCCTCTTGGGAAGGTTTATTATAGGTCACGGGATCGGGCCCTGGGATTGTTGACATTTGCGAAAAGGGGCGACCCGGGTCAGTGTGGTTGAAGTCCTACTTAGGAACTGTCGCTCTTCACGTCCCGAATTAATGGAGGGGCAGTTGTGGTTACAAAGAGGTACCTCCCCTTTGCCTTACTGATGAACTATTCGGCCTTTTTTCGGTCAGGTTTAAAGAAGGGGGATTTCACGTGTCGGGATTTGGCAGTTGGAGGCAGTTTTCGCGCGCGTTGTAATTTCGGGATAGCAAGGCGCGGGTTGTGAAGGCACCAGTTTTGGGAGCACGATATCTGAATTTTCGGGATATAACAAGACGCGGGTTGAATTTCAGGGACAAGCCTAACATGTCGTAATATTGTACTTGTACGTACCAAATCAATCCGCACTTCCCTCAACCAAAAAGAAAACGAAAAAAATAAAACTATTCACACCACACAAAGAGAGAGTCTTGCCCCATTTTACTATGCAAATGCTATTCAAAGCTACTCCCTCCTTCCATCTATATAGGGCCTAATGCGTTTTTCGATGCTAACTTTGACCAAATATTAGAGCAATGATATATGACATGCAACTTACACAAAGCACACCGTTAAATTCGTCTGTGAAAGGTTCTTTCAATGATATAATTTTCACATTGTGCATGTCATGTACTATTAATCTTGTCAATAGTCAAAGGCGGTCTTAAAAATCTCATTACGCCCTATGTAGATGGAAGGAGGGAGTATGAATCCATGCTATGTCCGATTAAATTTTTTCGCTTGTTGTATAATGCATGTAACCTACTCATACCAACATTTTAGTGCATTCCAAATGTCTATACTACCGCTGCAATTCGAACTAAATTTGAATTTATTTCTCTATTTGAATAAGAATCTACAATCATGATTGTTGCCAACTTCAACCATCAAAGTTTCCTTGCTATCCGCCAGATATAAATCAGACGGCCTATAATGCAGGATGGCAGGCACACCATCATCAACAACTCCGTTTTTTATAAGAGTAGAGATAAAATATATTAAATGTAGTATACCATGTTCATAACCACACCATGTTTATCACCGTTATATATATTCACACATCCGTCAGTTTTAAACACTATGATAAATTCTTCAAATATCCGAATTTGCTTTTTATAATGAAGTATATATGATCTCTATTCGTCTTTTACACCCACACAACCCTCTTATCTTTGTAGCTAGCGCTAACTTTCTCTTGTGCATGCACATGCCCGCATCCCTCTCACCCTCCCTCAGCATTCTCTAGCTCCATCGCGCAAATTCGTGTTTTCACTTTAGGTCGTTCACCCACGGTGTGTGTAGGCCCCCCAGCTCCTTCTTTACAGCACACATCGATCGATATGCCTCTCTAGCCAGGTGTGCCTAGCACAAACACAAGCTTCCCCTCTTCTCTTCTCACCGTCCATGCCTCACTCCCACCACTCTTTTCATCGTTCTCGTACTCGCACACTCCTCCCCCTCGATATAGTATCCCTCTCGCACCACCTCCTACATGCATCCCTCTCTCTCTCTCTATCCTTCTCCTAGTTCCTCATTTGCTTCTAACACACACATGCATGGATACCGATTGATCTCCCAACATATACCTATATCGACTTTAACTACCCCCCCCATCGATCGACGTACCTCACAAGTTATGTCTATCCTTTCTCTTACAAAGGGCGATTGATCTTCCTATGTAGTTACATCTGCTTACCACAGCCACATCGTCCCCCTCATCATTCGTGCATGCCTCCTGACCCGTCTCTCACACGCACGTGCACAGACAACAAGCAGCCATCTCCTCTCTTATTGATATTGCGGGCGTGCCCTCCGTTTGTCTAGCAAGCCTATCCCACCATTTGTTAGAAGCAACTCCACTACCACCCCCTCCAACAGTCTAGCTCTGTCTCTCTCCCAACCTTATTCATCTCATGCACATATGCATGGATGCCGATTCATCTCCCTTAATACATGAGGCAGATCGATCTCCTTAATACATGAGGTAGGCCTCTCTCCTCCTCCACACATATACTAGCCATTGTACCTCTATAGTTAATTGGGCCTCCCTCTTCCCCCACCACACACCGATAGTTGAGCATTGCAGGTAGGTATCCATGCCACAAAGACAAACTGCACATGTCCCATCTCACATTCCAGTAGGCCAGCCACTCTATATCTTTGACGTGGGCACACACAAATTCGATGGCACTCTTTATCGATCGTGCGCGCACACACATCATCATCCCTCTCTTCGATTCTATAGACACCTCAAGCCGGTGATACCTCCACTCTCTTCTCGTGGATCGCCCCCTCTATATATATGTTATATCCAGGACTCTATTTCACACACATTGCATATGTTAAAAATTTTGATTGACCCCCCCCCAAAAAAAACTCTCAAGAACCCACACACTATATATCTCTAGGTTTGTATCTCTCTCACACAACCCCACATAGGTGGTGTACGTATACAAGAAGAGAATAGGTGCACCGTGCACGTACTCACGCTTCGTGCCCAGCCACACCCGCGCGGGTACACGGTGGAGCTCATTTCTTTACGAAATGGCAGCCCATGTGCTAATTTGAACGCCTGTAGCGGTTGTTTACCTAGGGAGGTCGTGTACCACGCGTGCATGAAACAAAGTTCGACTTGACGCGTTGCCGCGTTATTTTTAAATAAAGTTATAGCGCTCAATGGCACGTACACAGAATATAAAACGATTTTTATGGAGGAAAAGGTAGTCCGCTCTTTAGAGTATCTCACACAAGGCTCCGGTGGCCTCTCTCTCTCACCGTTGGTCACTGATCCGGCCGCATCCCGTCCGCCGGGGGAAAGGGAGTGCGGTGGCCTCTCTCTCTCACCATTGGTCACTGATCTGGCCGCATCCCGTCCGCCGGGGGAAAGGGAGTGCGGTGGCCTCTCTCTCTCACCGTTGGTCACTGATCCGGCCGCATCCCGTCCGCCGGGGGAAAGGGAGTGCGGTGGCCTCTCTCTCTCTCACCGTTGGTCACTGATTCGGCCACATCCCGTCCGCCGGGGGAAAGGAAGGAAGTGCATCGTTTCTCCGTTCGACATCGCCGAGGCAGCATGTACGATCTGCGGTACACACCGTTCTCTCTGACCAAGCTCCGGCGCGGCAGGGCCTACGCCACCTGCTCGCAGATTCCGCCCGCCGCCGCTCACCTAGTTACATCCCGACGACCTCCAGGTATCCCCTCCGGCCTTGCTCCACTGCCCGTTTTCCCACGTCGCTGCATGTGGATCTTCAATAGTTCTTTGCCCAAAATGTAGCTCATCCGGCGTACTTTCCATATTGCATTCTCGTCCTCACACCGTTTTAGACAAACACAACCGTGTTGTTATCTTCCCTTAGGACAAGGAATATGCTTCTTTTTTGTCGTCGCATGTGTCATCAACTGTTATTGGCCAGTAATTGTTTCCTTTCTACCTCTTTTTTGCAAACAGGGCTATCCATTTCACCTCATTGCTATTGCGACCTTTTGGTGAACTGCACAAATCACTTTTTTCTTAAGAGTGTTTTGTGCAGATGTACTAAAATGTCACACGGGCAATATCTCTACATTTCAGTGCGACTGCACAAAGGGAGATTGGTTTTGCTCTATCCTCCTCATCCAACTCCGAGCCTAATATTCTCCAACTAGTTAGTCTTAAGAGAGACCGCAAAGGTGACCGGCTTCTATTTGTGTGTTTATTGTTTCATCAGCAGTCCTCTATTATCGTAATCACACTTGATATCTTTGGAATAGGGACGCTCAGCTCTATTTTAGTGGAACTGCACAAAATGATCGGAATGTTGCATGCTCCAGACAGCTACTTTTTTTCCCAACATGCCTTGTTGATTTAGACAGAGCTGGGGGGACGTTGCTGCTAATGAAAGCATGGATCAATTTTAATTTAACACCTTCTCACAACTTTGTCTTCAATTGTGATGTAATTATTAGTTCTGATCTGCTAATAATTGACATGCATTAGCAAGGAAGTTAGTTTTTTATTGTTTCCAAAAGAGCATCGATGGCAAGACACGCGAAACAAAAGCTGAAAACTCACACCATTGTACAATTTCATGTCGCTGGAAAATTATTTGTATAGTACGTTAATTATGTAAACAAATGATGGAAGATTGATAGCATTGCTAGAAGCCTCTTCATCATCCGGGTCCATGTGCCATGCACGAAATTATACTCCTTCGTTCCTAAATATTTATCTTTTTACAAATTTCAAACGGGCATATTTTAGAGTGTAGATTCACTCATTTTGCTTTGTATGTGTACTCCCTCCATTCCTAAATATTCTATTCTTCTTAACAGAGATTTCAACATATTTTAGAAAGACAAATACTCCGGAGTATATTTAAGAACCGAGGGGGTAGTGCACAACCGCATGGGAGACTCAGCCCGGTCGTTGCGCCGCATTAATAGTGAGTAATGAGCAGTCAAATCATAATACCCACCTTTCCCACTGTAAGTTGCTCTGAAGAAGCAACCATCAATACGCTCTTCTTTGAATCCGCTCATACAACTCCATCCGTCACTGTTTATACAGCGCGCTTCAGAAAAAAGAAAAAAAATCTGTGGGATCAAGGCGACTAGCGATCGGCCTGAAAAATAGCATTGGTAGTTATAGCACGGCGTCTATTACTAGAGGGAATAATGCATACACACATGCATGCAGTGCTTCCACCCCGGGTACACACATGCATGCACTTCGTAGTAGTATAGTACATGGAAAGAAAATTGTGGACTTGATTGCGGTTACCACGCCCTAATTAATTGAGCATTAAACCAAATGCGTCTAAAGTCTCTCTGGTGGTGGAAATGCATTGAAAGAAATGCATCATAATGAAGCGCGCCCTGTAAACTGTGACGGAGGGTGGAGTAGTATGAAGGTGCAAAACCAAGTACGCGTACTAGTACTGCGCTTGGCTCTTCGCCCCTTCGTGAAGTCGAACAATGATGGTACTCCGCATGTTGGGTACTATAGTGTATGCCTCTGACAATCTGACACCGAATGTACTGATGCATGTCCACTGAGGGTAGGTTGCATTAGTCAAAAGGCGTAAGCGAGCTTCACCTTGTCCTGCAAGCTTCTCCTCGTTCTGCGAGTTGACGGGACACACCAAAAAGTAGTGCTAGTCCATACTCCCTCCTTTCCGGTTAATATGGCTTAATCTTTTTTGCGGGTAAATGAGAGAGGTTTATTCATATATAAGCATTCTTAGGACGATCAGCCAAGACACTGGTCACTAGGAAGCCAAAAAAAGAAGTAGGAAGCGAGGTGTTTCATCAAGCCAGCTCTCGGCCACATTCAAAGTGCAGCAAGCACGGTTCGCACGAAGATGCGCCGCAAGGTTTGCTGACCTGTTTACATGCTGAATAACAAAAAAAGAGGAAATATTACTGAGCGCTACTATTTGTAACAGGATATGAGCCAGAATTAAGCGAGAATTGTGGCGAGTGTTCCATGCAATCAACTTCCATTATCACATGCGAGAACCCTCGAAGAGAACCAAATGTGTTGAAGATTGATTTATCACATTTTAAAATTATAATAAGAGTGCAGACGCTCCTCCATCCGGTTCCTAGTAGTATAGTGTAGTATGCTTCTGGCAATCTGACACCGAATTAACTGTTGCACGTCCACCGCCTGAGCGAGGGAGAGCTTGCATTAGTCAAAAGTTTCTCCTTGTCCTGCGAGCCACCGCGCGCAAGCTTCTCCCGTCCTGCAACCTTCTCCTCGTTCGGCAAGTTGATGGGACACAGCAAAGTAATGCTAGTCCATGCTGCCTCCTCTCCGGTTAACATGGCTTAATTTCAAACGAGATAAATACACTGTCTGTCACTGTATATTTGTAAAAATACGGTCAGTGGACTTCATAATACGCTCATTGCGCTCAATATATATATATATATATATATATATATATATATATATTCCGGTGTTCATACGGTCACTAGCTCACCCTGACTGAGTATGTGTGTGCATGCACGTGTAGGTTGAGCACTTGAGCGTCACCGTGTGTGTTCCGTCGTGTGCTCGGACATGCATGCATTAGGGCTTCGCGCGCGTTTTTGCATCCATGTGTATGTGTGACTGTTGCATACACGTAGGGGGAGTACGTGTAGGGGCCACTAAGGAGCACTCAAATCACACAGTAAGTTAGTCGGAAGAAGCAACCATCATTTCACTCTTGAATGACACGTACGCAATATAAAATGGTTGATATGGAGAGAAAAAGAAAACCACTATACTCCCTCCTTTCTGGTTTATAAGGCTCAATTCAAAATTCTCACCAACCAAGGTAGATGGTGAGTGGTGGAATACTTTTTGTAGTTTGCAAAAGCACCCAATTAATGCTCTTGTTTTCCTCAAAAAAGTATGTTTACCAATGCATTAATTGCAATGCATGCATGCATAAATTACATGCATTGGTCAATTTTCTCTTAGTACTTGCATGCAATGATTTAATGCACCTTGGAATCTGAACATGTGATGGAAAACAACCAAATTGAGCCTTATGAAATGGAAAAACTAAAATTTTGAGATAAGCCCTATAAACCGGAAAGGAGGGAGTATATACACTAGCAGGGTGCGTGTGAGAGACGGGTCAGGAGGTGAATGACACGTGGCCCCAGGGGGTGGCTGGCCCACCTATCATACAGCCAAAGGCAGGTGCAGTAGAGGGCCGAGGAGTAGTACGAAATCCTATGCACCTACGCACGCTAACCAAGGGCTGAGTGATCACTCGAATCGCAAGATCAGTTGACTAGAAGCTACGCTAGACCCATGGAGGCGATGAGCGCGAGCATCAGCCGGTTGTGCCAGATGGTCCACGATGCCGGCCTGCGGCCCAGCAGGTAGTATTGCTTGAGGCCGCCAAGGCGAGGGGCCGCTTGGACGACAGCTTCGCATCCTTGTTCGACGAGGTCCTCGCCGGTTTCCTCGACAAGTTCACCGTCGTCAAGAAGCTTGCGGACGACTTTGACGTAAGCCTCCAGCCAACGCGCCCAGGCTCTCGATGCCCGCCACCCTCAACGGCCACTATGGTAACAACCTCTTCGACGCACTGGTGGCCCTGCGACTGCCCGCTGTCGTGCCAGAGAATGTCCACCTCGAGGTCGCGCTCGCCGCGTAGAGCCTGGCGCAGCAAGACACCATCGACATAATCACCCACGTCTACGCGCAAATCGTCCACAAGGACTAGTACATGCAAGAGGAGGACGATAGGACACTGGCCTTCTTGGAGCGCAGGGCAACCTTGGACGGCACTGTTCAGAAGCACGTTGAGCTCGCCGCCAACGCCGCTGCTCCTCACACGTCGGTTGGTGACCCGGCGCACTAGGGCATGAGGATGTCGTTGAACGTTGATGGATCCGTATGTATTTTTATCTTTCTGTCAAATCCATGTAGTAGTATATGATACTACAGTAATTATCTTACCTTTCGCATCAACTTCATAATTTTCGTATGTACTCCATGCATGAACGGCGCCAGAAGCAAACTTCTCATTACTCTAGGCAAAATCGTTATTTTCTATCTATCGATCGCGCCATGGAGCAAAACCAAATTTTACAAGTTACGAGTTCAAAAGGAAAAGCCTGCCGTGTTCGTGTCGCACCCCCACACGGTTGGTCCGGCACGCCGCTCAAGCGGGAATGCGTGCGGTGTTGCATTTTCACTTACAAGTGGGACCACAGTTGAGCAAACCGACTATCGGCAAACCCCCACCCCGCCCACCGCGTGATGGCTGAGAAAAGAGGACAGGAGGGAGAAGAGATGCCTGTAGCACGGACTCCAAGAAAATTGGTGTCGGATGGGACTCGTGTGGGTGGCGTGTGCCGTACTGCTAGACGTGAATGCTAGTTATGGCCCATGCCACGCCACTATATCGAGCCTATATCGAGGTATGTAGAACAAATTTCCTGCAGTCCGTGCTCAGCCCTCCTCTATCTCTCTTCTCAGCCAGCCAGCGGACGCGCGGAGCCCATCGTCTGTTTGCTCACATGCGGCCCCACGTGTCAGTGAAAACGCAAGAGGACCCACTGAACCTGCACATCTTTCACCTCGACATGCTGGTGATGAAAAACAAATCCAATAAAGATCTTCGGTGGCTGCTTTTGGAGTTACTCAAGAGTAGTAAGATTCTATTTACAGTTTAACCCAAGATGCACATCTCGTGGCTTCAACTACCACTCTATTTTCTTTCATGACACGACCTGGATGCTGGATATCCCACGTGTCGGCAAAAGGAGGAAGAACCCGACCAAATCTTCGGTTCTGCTCTCAGATTAGACTAGTTGTGCTAACTTAAAAAAATTATTGTGTACTCCCTCCGTTCCAAAATACTTGACTTCCATTTGTCCAAAAATGGATGTACCTATATACTAAGACATGTCTAGATACATATATATTTTGACAAATAGAAGGCATGTAGTATTGTGCAACGGAGGGAGTAGAATGGATGCAAGTTTTTGTATTGGGAAGAAGAGTACATCCATATATTGATAGAGCGCAATTTAGTAGATGTTCTATCACTTTTAGCTAGTATAGAATAGAGGCTAGACATGAGACTAGATGCGAGGAAGCAACATCTACTTCTTTACACTCGAAGAAGAAAGAAGCACGCAAGATCGAGCCTCCGCAGATCAACAATGAATGCATCGAGAAGGCACTAATCCAACTTACTATAGCAGTAGTCAAAATTATCGTTGGAGTTCGTGCAAAACGGAGGTCCATTTGGGGTCGTGCGTTGGAGTTGGCCTTACAAGTGGGACCGCAGTTAAGGAAACCGACTATCGGCAAACCCCCACCTCGCCCGCCGCGCGATGGCTGAAGTTAGAGAAATGACGAGGTTGAAGAGATTGCTCCCGCACGGACTCCAAGAAATAATATGGTGTCAGATGGATGTCGTGGTGGTGGCGTGTGCCATACTCCTGGACGTGAATGCTTGTTCTGGCCCATGCCACCCTACTACTCCTACTACTTACTCCTACTATATACTATACTACTAGTATATCGAGGATTCGAGGTGCTGGTTACGTACAACGAACACATTAACATATGGCTACAGTAAAAACACCCGCCCGACGCGCGAAGCATGTGAAGCTAGTACAAATAGTGTACTACTATTGTTGATTGGCCTCATCCAATAACCTGTTGCAATGCACGTACAATTATGTATTCAGAAAATATTTTTTTGCCTCGTCGCACCACTCACTCAGAGAAGCGACTCGAAAGCCATTCATAAATTTAGTAAGTTTATCACAGGCATATCATTTTATTACATAGTACAACAGGTCATCAACCCACATCGACAACGAGGATACATTATAAATACTAAAGTTTTCACCACACAACAAATAACAAGCCATGAAATGAACTTCAACTCAACCATTCCACGGCGTTGGAAACGCTTGCTTTGAACCACAAGTGATTCTCTGGGACGGGCCATCCGTTGTCGATCTGGAGACCAACGCAGGACTGATCATCCAGGCTGAAGCGGCCTACTATATCAGTACCAGGGTAGGGAACCACCCAAATGTCCGAGGTATAGACACAGTTGCTTCTCATAAATGTTTCAACAGCAGTTGGATCGCCTTTCACCATCATCGGATAGTTTTGTCCAAGGAAGAGCGAGTTTTCTCCAAGACTATCAATTCTGTGCCAGGGAGAAGGAATTGGCGCTAGCACACTAGTATCCATCCCGAATACCATGCAACGGGTGTTGGAATAGGTCCGGAGAGTGCGACCATGGGAGACTACACCTGCTTCCTTAGCAGTAACATCATCAGTGGGCTGTATACACACAAGAAGAGGTGATCCATCGGAATTAGTTGCCAGGCGCCATAGAGTATATCGGCGCTGCTCGTCCTCATGCTCGTGATCATCACCATCGTCATCTCCCCCTTGGTTATAAAAATCTTCAAGTATAGGTGGTGGGATGTTCACAGGACCTTGGAAACACAAGAAGAAGGTTAATTAGTAAAGGGAAACTTGCTAACCCGCATGCATGTGGATGAAAAATTATAATTATGGTGGAAGACAAACGTACCGAAACAACGAGGATGCCATGCAAAAACAGTGCCACGAGTGGTGGCAGCAAACACAAGGCCCTCGTATTCAATTGAATCACAGTAGTCATCCGTGTACAGAAACTGATTTTTGAGCAATATCCATCGAGTGAAACCATCAAGGACGGCAACAAGCTTGTCGAAGATAGCAACACCATCATAGTTTTTGTAATTCCAAGAGCGGTTGGGAACTCGACAAATTGCTATCTTCCGTAGACGACAGTCACCATGATCATATTTGAACGTGCGTACATTACCGGTGTGCTCAACCTCTGGGCAGTGTGCTGAGATTTTTGGAAGTGGAACCCGGTGACGAGTGTACACATTCACAAGTTCCCACTCGCAGTTGGACCCAATGTAAACAACCCAATCTCCATTTGCGCCCGCCCAAGCCTTGCCCTCAAGCGATGGCATCTTAACATCACACGTATCATTATCAAGAGGCATCAACTTGCACAGGGCAAGGCCTCCGTCGTGCCGGCGCCAGTCATCAGGGTCACGGCGAAGAAGATAGGGGAGATCAAACCGCTCCTTGACCCTTGGGTTCCTTGCAATGATGTTATTAGTTGAGTCGAGAATGGGATGGAACGAACCTGCCATGCTAGCCGAGGTGATGACGTCACACCGATCAATGAGTTCCTCCACCATGTCATCTTTCAGATCGGGGCAAGAATAACAAGGTCGTTTCCGGCCTGTTCCCTCCATGGAGAAGACGATCGAACAATGGCAGAAGAAAGGGTGAAGGGCTGAAGGAAAATGGAGGAGGGAGAGGAAGCGCGTGCGACAGTAGTTCCAAATCGAGAGGGAAAGGCGAAGATTCACTGGACGGTTGCGAGTTTGCCATGGTTCATGAAGAGGCACCCCGGCCTACATGTCCGTTCGGAAATACTCATACTACTCGCCGTCGTCTCACTGATATGTTGGAAAGGGACCACATGTCAATGAAACATGGTGTGTAATTTCTCATGCAAAATACGATCTGGCCGCGTTGGACCGAGGTGCCGCATAGCGGTAGTACCACTCCGCAGCGGTAGTAGCGCCGGTGACTCCGTAGTTGTACTACCGCTGGCTTGTCAGGTTCCTACCGCCTCGACTCGAGGGCTCTTTTTCTCGTGTCGGGTTTTGCGGCACTAGTTGCGGCAGTAGAGGCGGTAGTACCGCTTCTAAGCGGTAGTACCGCCCCTACCACCGCGGTAGTACCGCTCTGGGTCCAGGTCCCTGCTTCTCTCCTTTGCGCGGCAGTACCGCTAGGTGGATCGGCAGTACCGCTGGCTCAGCGGTAGTACCGCCCACCCAAGCGGTACTACCACCCTCTGCGGGGCTGTTTAGTGGGGCAACGGTTGGATTGTTGCCCCCACTATAAAAGGGGGTCCCCTTCTTCCCCGTTGACTTACCTCTTCCCCCTCAAGCTCCATTAATGCTCCAAGCTCCATTTTCGCCCGATCTATCTCTCTAGCCAATAAAACTTGTTGATTTGCTCGGGAGTGGTTGAGAAGGCCCCGATCTACACTTCCACCAAGAGATTTTCGATTCCCCCACCTATCCCTAGCGGATCTTGTTACTCTTGGGTGTTTGAGCACCCTAGACGGTTGAGGTCACCACGGAGCCATAGTCCATTATGGTGAAGCTTCATGGTATTGTTGGGAGCCTCTGACTAAGTTGTGGAGATTGCCCCAACCTTGTTTGTAAAGGTCAGGTCGCCGCCTACAAGGGCACCAATAGTGGAATCACGGCATCTCGCATTGTGTGAGGGCGTGAGGAGAATACGGTGGCCCTAGTGGCTTATTGGGGAGCATTGTGCCTCCACACCGCTCTAACGGAGATGTACTTCCCCTCAAAAGGAAGGAACTTCGGTAACACATCCTCGTCTTCACCGGATCCACTCTTGGTTATTTCTTACCTTTACTTGTGCAAGCTCTTTAGTGTTACTTCTCTTGCTTGCTTGTTTGTTTGTTGTTATTGCATCATATAGGTTGCTCACCTAGTTGCACATCTAGACAACCTACTTTGATGCAAAGTTTAATTTGGTAAAGAAAAGTTAAAAATTGTTAGTTGCCTATTCACCCCCCCCCCCTCTAGTCAACCATATCGATCCTTTGACTCTCTTTATGTTTCAATTCTTATCTTTTATGTGAGCATCATTGAAATCATCATGCCTAGCTAGGGGCGTTAAACGATAGCGCTTGTTGGGAGGCAACCCAATTTTATTCTTGTTCTTTACTTTTTGCTCCCGTTTAGTAATAAATAATTCATCTAGCCTCTGTTTAGATGTGGTTTTATGTTTTAATTAGTGTTTGTGCCAAGTAAAGCCTTTAGGATCTTCTTGGGTGATTGTTATTTGATCTTGCTGTAAAAAACAGAAAGTATGCGCTCACGACAATAATTTTCATTTTTTACTAGAGAGCGATAAAATACAAATTCCACTTGCAGTAGATTAATAAACAAATTTCCTAGGACTTCCTAATTTCTCAGGATTTTTGGAGTTACAGAAGTATTCGAAACCTACATGTTACTACAGACTGTTATGTTTTTGACAGATTCTGTTTTCTATGTGTTGTTTGCTTATTTTGATGAATCTATGAGTAGTATCGGAGGGTATAAACCATAGATAAGTTGGAATACAGTAGATATTAAACTAATATGAATTTAGAATGAGTTCACAACAGTATCTAAGTGGTGATTTATTTTCTTATACTAACGGAGCTTACGAGTTTTCTGTTAAGTTTTGTGTTGTGAAGTTTTCAAGTTTTGGGTAAAGATTCGATGGACTATGGAATAAGGAGTGGAAAGAGCCTAAGCTTGGGGATGCCCAAGGCACCCCAAGGTAATATTCAAGGACAACCAAAAGCCTAAGCTTGGGGATGCCCCGGAAGGCATCCCCTCTTTCGTCTTCGTTCATCGGTAACTTTACTTGGAGCTATATTTTTATTCACCACATGATATGTGTTTTGCTTGGAACGTCATTTTATTTTCTTTTGTTTTGCTTGCTGTTTGAATAAAATACAAAGATCTGAAATTCTTAAATGTTAGAGAGTCTTCACATAGTTGCATAATTATTTGACTACTCATTGATCTTCACTTATATCTTTCGGAGTAGTTTGTCGTTTGCTCTAGTGCTTCACTTATATCTTTTAGAGCACGACGGTAGTTTTATTTTGAAGAAATAGATGAACTCTCGTGCTTCACTTATATTATTTTGAGAGTCCTAAACAGCATGGTACTTTGCTTTGGTTATGAATTTAGTCCTAATATGATGGGCATCCAAGAGGGATATAATAAAAACTATCATATAAAGTGCATTGAATACTATGAGAAGTTTGATTCTTTATGATTGATTTGAGATATGCAGATGGTGATATTAGAGTCATGCTAGTGGGGTAGTTGTGAATTTGAGAGATACTTGTGTTAAAGTTTGTGATTCCCGTAGCATGCACGTATGGTGAACCGTTATGTGATGAAGTCGGGGCATGATTTATTTATTGATTGTCCTCCTTATGAGTGGCGGTCAGGGACGAGCGATGGTCTTTTCCTACCAATATACACCCCTAGGAGCATGCTGCTACCTCTTGAGCACTGTGTTGGTTTTCCCCGAAGAGGAAGGGATGATGCAGCAAAGTAGCGTAAGTATTTCCCCTCAGTTTTTGAGAACCAAGGTATCAATCCAGTAGGAGGCTACGCGCGAGTCCCTCGTACCTGCACAAAACAAATAAATCCTCGCAATCAACGCGAATAGGGGTTGTCAATCCCTACACGGCCAATTATGAGAGTGAGATCGGATAGATATGATAATATAATATTTTTGGTATTTTTGTGATAAAGATGCAAAGTAAAATAAAGGCAAAGTAAAAAGCAAAGAAATAACTAAGTAGTAGGAGATTAATATGATAAAGGTAGACCCGGGGGCCATAGGTTTCACTAGTGGCTTCTCTCGAGAGCATAAGTATTCTACGGTGGGTGAACAAATTACTGTTGAGCAATTGACAGAATTGAGCATAGTTATGAGAATATCTAGGTATGATCATGTATATAGGCATCACGTCCGAGACAAGTAGACCGACTCCTGCCTGCATCTACTATTATTACTCCACTCATCGACCGCTATCCAGCATGCATCTAGAGTATTAAGTTAAAAACAGAGTAACGCCTTAAGCAAGATGACATGATGTAGAGGGATAAACTCATGCAATATGATGAAAACCCCATCTTGTTATCCTCGATGGCAACAATACAATACGTGCCTTGCTGCCCCTACTGTCACTGGGGAAGGACACCGTAAGATTAAACCCAAAGCTAAGCACTTCTCCCATTGCAAGAAAGATCAATCTAGTAGGCCAAACCAAACTGATAATTCGAAGAGACTTGCAAAGATGACCAATCATACATAAAAGAATTCAGAGAAGATTCAAATATTGTTCATAGATAGACTTGATCATAAACCCACAATTCATCGGTCTCAACAAACACACCGCAAAAATAAGATTAGATCGAATAGTTCTCCACAAGAGAGGGGGAGAACATTGTATTGAGATCCAAAAAGAGAGAAGAAGCCATCTAGCTAATAACTATGGACCCGTAGGTCTGAAGTAAACTACTCACACTTCATCGGAGAGGCTATGGTGTTGATGTAGAAGCCCTCCGTGATCGATGCCCCCTCCGGCGGAGCTTCGGAACAGGCCCCGAGATGGGATCTCGTGGATACAGAAAGTTGCGGCGGTGGAATTAGGTTTTTGGCTCCGTATCTGATCGTTTGGGGGTACGTAGGTATATATAGGAGGAAGGAGTACGTCGGTGGAGCAACAGGGGGCCCACGAGGGTGGAGGGCGCACCTGGGGGGTAGGCGCGCCCCCTACCTCGTGGCCTCCTCTTTTGTGTCTTGATGTAGGGTCCAAGTCTCCCGGGTCTTGTTCGTTGAGAAAATCAAGTTCCCGAAGGTTTCATTCCGTTTGGACTCCGTTTGATATTCCTTTTCTTCGAAACCCTAAAAAGGCAAAAAATAGCAATTATGGGATGGGCCTCCGGTTAATAGGTTAGTCCCAAAAATAATATAAAAGTGGAAAATAAAGCCCAATAATGTCCAAAACAGTAGATAATATAGCACGGAGCAATCAAAAATTATAGATACGTTGGAGATGTATCAAGCATCCCCAAGCTTAATTCCTGCTCGTCCTCAAGTAGGTAAATGACAAAAATAGAATTTTTGATGCGGGGTGCTACTTGGCATAATTTTAATGTAATTCTTCTTAACTGTGGTATGAATATTCAGATCCGAAATATTCAAGACAAAAGTTTAATATTGACATAAAAATAATAATACTTCAAGCATACTAACAAAGCAATTATGTCTTCTTAAAATAACATGGCCAAAGAAAGTTATCCCTACAAAATCATATAGTCTGGCTATGCTCTATCTTCACCACACAAAATATTTAAATCATGCACAACCCCGATGACAAGCCAAGCAATTGTTTCATACTTTTGACATTCTCAAAACTTTTTCAATCTTCACGCAATACATGAGCGTGAGCCATGGACATAGCACTATAGGTGGAATAGAATGGTGGTTGTGGAGAAGACAAAAAAGGAGAAGATAGTCTCACATCAACTAGGCGTATCAACGGGCTATGGAGATGCACATCAATAGATATCAATGTGAGTGAGTAGGATTGCCATGAAACGGGTGCACTAGAGCTATAAGTACATGAAAGCTCAAAAATAAACTAAGTGGGTGTGCATCCAACTTGCTTGCTCATGAAGACCTAGGGCAATTTCAGGAAGCCCATCATTGGAATATACAAGCCAAGTTCTATAATGAAAAATTCCCACTAGTATATGAAGGTGACAACATAGGAGACTCTCTATCATTAATATCATGGTGCTACTTTGAAGCACAAGTGTGGTAAAAGGATAGTAGCATTGTCCCTTCTCTCTTTTTCTCTTTTTTTTATTTGGGCCTTTTCTCTCTTTTTTTATGGCATCTTTTCTTATTTATTTTTCGTTCGGAGTCTCATCCAAACTTGTGGGGGAATCATAGTCTCCATCATCCTTTCCTCACTGGGACAATGCTCTAATAATGATGATCATCACACTTTTATTTTCTTACAACTCAACAATTACAACTCGATACTTAGAACAAAATATGACTCTATATGAATGCCTCTGGCGGTGTACCGGGATATGCAATGACTCATGAGTGACATGTACGAAAGAATTATGAATGATGGCTTTGCCACAAATACGATGTTGACTACATGATCATGCTAAGCAATATGACAATGATGGAGTGTGTCATAATAAATGGAACGGTGGAAAGTTGCATGGCAATATATCTCGGAATGGCTATGGAAATGCCATAATAGGTAGGTATGGTGGCTGTTTTGAGGAAGGTATATGGTGGGTGTATGATACCGGCGAAAGGTGCGCGGTATTAGAGAGGCTAGCAAAGGTGGAAGGGTGAGAAAAGTGCGTATAATCCCTGGACTCAACATTAGTCATAAAGAACTCATATACTTATTGCAAAAATCTACAAGCTATCAAAGCAAAGTATTACGCGCATGCTCCTAGGGGGATAGATTGGTAGGGAAAGACCATCGCTCGTCCCCGACCGCCACTCATAAGGAAGACAATCAAAAAATAAATCATGCTCCGACTTCATCACATAACGATTCACCATACGCGCATGCTACGGGAATCACAAACTTTAACACAAGTATCTCTCAAATTCACAACTAATCAACTAGCACAACTTTAATATCACCATCTTCATATCTCAAAACAATTATCAAGCATCGAACTTCTCATAGTATTCAACACACTCATAAGAAAGTTTTATTATTAATCTTGTATACCAAGCATATTAGGATTTTAAGCAAATTACCATGCTATTAAAGACTCTCAAAATAATCTAAGTGAAGCATGAGAGATCAATAGTTTCTATAAAACAAATCCACCATCGTGCTCTAAAAGATATAAGTGAAGTACTAGAGCAAAACTACATAACTCAAAAGATATAAGCGAAGCACATAGAGTATTCTAACAAATTCCAAATCATGTATGGCTCTCTCAAAAGGTGTGTACAGCAAGGATGATTGTGCTAAACTAAAAATTAAAGACTCAAATCATACAAGACGCTCCAAGCAAAACACATATCATGTGGCGAATAAAAATATAGCTCCAAGTAAAGTTACCGATAGAAGTAGACGAAAGAGGGGATGTCTTCCAGGGCATCCCCAAGCTTTGGCTTTTAGGTGTCCTTAGATTATCTTGGGGGTGCCATGGGCATCTGGAATCCCCAAGCTTAGGATCTTGCCACTCCTTGTTCCATAATCCATCAAATCTTTACCCAAAACTTGAAAACTTCACAACACAAAACTTAAAGTAGAAAATCTCGTGAGCTCCGTTAGCGAAAGAAAACAAAAGACCACTTCAAGGTACTATAATGAACTCATTATTTATTTATATGGGTGTTATACCTACTGTATTCCAACTTCTCTATGGTTCATAAACTATTTTACTAGCCATAGATTCATCAAAATAAGCAAACAACACACGCAAAACAGAATCTGTCAAAAACAGAACAGTCTGTAGTAATCTGTAGCTAGCGCAATATCTGGAACCCCAAAAATTCTAAAATAAATTGAGGGACGTGAGGAATTTATCTATTAATCATCTTAAAACAGAATTAACTAAATAGCACTTTCAAAATAAAACTGACGGCAGTTCTCGTGAGCGCTAAAGTTTCTGTTTTTTACAGCAAGTTCAACAAAACTTTCCCCAAGTCTTCCCAACGGTTCTACTTGGCACAAACACTAATTAAACACAAAAAAACAACCAAAACAGAGGCTAAATAATTTATTTATTTATTTATTACTAAGCAGGAGCAAAAAGCAAGGAATAAAAATAAAATTGGGTTGCCTCCCAACAAGCGCTATCGTTTAACGCCCCTAGCTAGGCATAACAAGCAAGAATAGATCTAGGTATTGCCATCTTTGGTAGGCAATCCATAAGTGGCTCTCATAATAGATTAATAAGGTAATTTAATTTTCTTTCTAGGAAAGTGTTTCATGCCTTTCCTTAACGGAAATTGGAATCTAATATTTCTTTCCTTCATATCAATAATTGCACCAATCGTTCTAAGGAAAGGTCTACCAAGAATAATAGGACATGAAGGATTGCAATCTATGTCAAGAACAATAAAATCTACGGGCACATAATTCCTATTTGCAACAATAAGAACATAATTAATTCTTCCCATAGGTTTCTTAATAGTGGAATCCGCAAGGTGCAAGTTTAAAGAGCAATCATCAAAATCACGGAAACCTAATAAATCACACAAAGTCCTTGGAATCGTGGAAACACTAGCACCCAAATCACATAAAGCATAGCATTAATGATATTTAATTTTAATTTTAATAGTTGGTTCCCACTCATCATAAAGCTTTCTAGGGATAGAAACTTCCAATTCAATTTTTTCTTCATAAGATTGCATCAAGGCATCAACGATATGTTTAGTAAACGCTTTATTTTGACTATAAGCATGAGGAGAATTTAGCACGGATTGTAACAAGGAAATACAATCAATTAAAGAGCAATTTTCATAGTTAAATTCCTTGAAATCCATAATAGTGGGTTTAGCAACATCTAGGGTTTTAATTTCTTCAATCCCACTCTTATCAATTTTAGCATCAAGATCAAAAAATTCCGAATTCTTGGAACGCCTTCTAGGTAAAGGTGGATCATATTCAGTCCCATCATTATCAAGATTCATATTGAAAAACAAAGATTTAATAGGGGACACATCATTAACTTTTAGATCTTCATCATTATTTTCATAGGAACTAGAAGAACATGCTCTTATAAAGGCATCTTTCTTAGCATGCATCCTAGCGTTTCTTTCTTTGCACTCATCAATGGAAATTCTCATGGCTTTGAGAGACTCATTGATATCATGCTTAGGTGGAATAGATCTAAGTTTCAAAGAATCAACATCAAGAGAAATTCTATCAACGTTCCTAGCCAACTCATCAATCTTAAGCAATTTTTCTTCAATCAAAGCATTAAAATTCTTTTGCGAAGTAATAAATTCTTTAATATTAGATTCAAAATCAGAGGGCATCTTATTCTAATTTCCATAAGAATTGTTGTAGGAATTACCATAATTATTAGAGGGATTACTAGGATAAGGCCTAGGATTGAAATTTCCTCTACACGCATTGTTACCAAAATTGTTCCTACCAACAAAATTCACATCCATAGATTCATTATTATTTTCAATCAAAGTAGACAAGGGCCTATCATTAGGATCAGAAGAAACACTCTTATTAGCAAATAATTTCATAAGTTCATCCATCTTTCCACTCAAAATATTAATTTCTTCTATGGCATGCACCTTTTTATTAGTAGATCTTTCAGTATGCCATTGAGAATAATTAACCATAATATTATTTAGGAGTTTAATAGCTTCTCCTAAAGTGATTTCCATAAAAGTGCCTCCCGCGGCTGAATCTAAAAGATTTCTAGAAGCAAAATTCAATCCGGAATAAAAAATTTGAATAATCATCCATAAATTCAAACCATGAGTGGGGCAATTATGTATCATTAGTTTCATTCTCTCCCAAGCTTGTGCAACATGTTCATGATCAAGTTGCTTAAAATTCATAATATCGTTTCTAAGAGAGATGATCTTAGCGGGAGGAAAATACTTCGAGATAAAAGCATCTTTGCACTTATTCCATGAATCAATACTATTTTTAAGCAAAGACGAAAACCAAGCTTTAGCACGATCTCTAAGCGAAAAAGGAAATAGCTTCAATTTAACAATATCAATATCCACATCTTTCTTGTTTTGCATATCACACAAATCAACGAAGCTATTTAGATGGGTAGCGGCATCTTCACTAGGAAGGCCGGAAAACGGATCTTTCATGACAAGATTCAGCAAAGCAGTATTAATTTCACAAGATTCAGCATCGGTAAGAGGAGCAATCAGAGTGCTAATAAAATCATTGTCGTTGTAGTATAGTGGTAAGTATTCCCGCCTGTCACGCGGGTGACCCGGGTTCGATCCCCCGCAACGGCGCTAGAAATCCTTCTTGCTACCTCTTGAGCACTGCGTTGGTTTTCCCCTAAGAGGAAGGGATGATGCATCAAAGTAGCGTAAGTATTTCCCTCGGTTTTTGACAACCAAGGTATCAATCCAGTAGGAGGCTACGCGCGAGTCCCTCGTACCTACACAAAAAAAATCCTCGCAAACAACGCGAATAGGGGTTGTCAATCCCTACACGGCCACTTACGAGAGTGAGATCTGATAGATATGATAAGATAATATTTTTGGTATTTTTGTGATAAAGATGCAAACTAAAATAAAGGCAAAGTAAAAAAGCAAAGGAAATAACTAAGTAGTAGGAGATTAATATGATAAAGATAGACCCGGGGGCCATAGGTTTCACTAGTGGCTTCTCTCGAGAGCATAAGTATTCTACGGTGGGTGAACAAATTACTGTTGAGCAATTGACAGAATTGAGCATAGTTATGAGAATATCTAGGTATGATCATGTATATAGGCATCACGTCCGAGACAAGTAGACCGACTCCTGGCTGCATCTACTACTATTACTCCACTCATCAACTGCTATCCAGCATGCATCTAGAGTATTAAGATAAAAACAGAGTAATGCCTTAAGCAAGATGACATGATGTAGAGGGATAAACTCATGCAATACGATGAAAACCCCATCTTGTTATCCTCGATGGCAACAATACAATACGTGCCTTGCTGCCCCTACTGTCACTGGGAAAGGACACCGCAAGATTGAACCCAAAGCTAAGCACTTCTCCCATTGCAAGAAAGATCAATCTAGTAGGCCAAACCAAACTGATAATTTGAAGAGACTTGCAAAGATAACCAATCATACATAAAAGAATTCAGAGAAGATTCAAATATTGTTCATAGATAGACTTGATCATAAACCCACAATTCATCGTTCTCAACAAACACACCGCAAAAAGAAGATTACATCGAATACTTCTCCACAAGAGAGGGGGGGAACATTGTATTGAGATCCAAAAAGAGAGAAGAAGCCATCTAGCTAATAACTATGGACCCGTAGGTCTGAAGTAAACTACTCACACTTTATCGGAGAGGCTATGGTGTTGATCTAGAAGCCCTCCATGATTGATGCCCCCTCCGACGGAGCTCCGGAATAGGCCCCAAGATGGGATCTCGTGGATACAGAAAGTTGCGGCGGTGGAATTAGGTTTTTGGCTCCGTATCTGATCGTTTGGGGGTACGTAGGTATATATAGGAGGAAGGAGTACGTCGATGGAGCAACAGGGGGCCCACGAGGGTGGAGGGCACGCCTGGGGGGGTAGGCGCGCCCCCTACCTCGTGGCCTCCTCTTTTGTGTCTTGATGTAGGGTCCAAGTCTCCCGGGTCTTGTTTGTTGAGAAAATCACGTTCCCGAAGGTTTCATTCCGTTTGGACTCCGTTTGATATTCCTTTTCTTCGAAAGCCTAAAATAGGCAAAAACAGCAATTCTGGGCTGGGCCTCTAGTTAATAGGTTAGTCCCAAAATTAATATAAAAGTGGAAAATAAAGCCCAATAATGTCCAAAATAGTAGATAACATAGCATGGAGCAATCAAAAATTATAGATACGTTGGAGATGTATCACATGTGTGTAGTACTTTGTTTCGATAACTAATAAATTTTTGTAATAAGTATGTGAGTTCTTTATGACTAATGTTGAGTCCATGGATTATACGCACTCTCACCCTTCGACCATTGCTAGCCTCTCTAGTACCGCGCAACTTTCGTCGGTACCATAAACCCACCATATATCTTCCTCAAAACAGCCACCATACCTACCTATTATGGCATTTCCATAGCCATTCCGAGATATATTGCCATGCAATTTTCCTCCGTTCCATTATTATGACACGCTTCATCATTGTCATATTGCTATGCATGATCATGTAGTTGACATTGTATTTGTGGCAAAGCCACCGTTCATAATTCTTTCATACATGTCACTCATCAGTCATTGCACATCCTGGTACACCGTCGGAGGCATTCATATAGAGTCATGTTTTGTTCTAAGTATCGAGTTGTAATTCTTGAGTTGTAAGTAAATAAAAGTGTGATGATCATCATTATTAGAGCATTGTCCCATGTGAGGAAACGATGATGGAGACTATGATTCCCCCACAAGTCGGGATGAGTCTCTGGAGGGAATAAAGAGAGAAAAAAGAGGCCATAAAAAAGAGAAAAGGCCCAATAAAAAAATAAAAAAATAAAAAAATGAGAGAAAAAGAGAGAAGGGGCAATGCTACTATCCTTTTACCACACTTGTGCTTCAAAGTAGCACCATGATCTTCATCATAGAGAGTCTCCTATGTTGTCACTTTCATATACTAGTGGGAATATTTCATTATAGAACTTGGCTTGTATATTCCAATGATGGGCTTCCTCAAAACGCCCTAGGTCTTCGTGAGCAAGCGAGTTGGATGCTCACCCACTAGTTTCTTTTGTTCAGCTTTCATACACTTATAGCTCTAGTGCATCTGCTGCATGGCAATCCCTACTCACTCACATTGATATCTATTAATGGGAATCTCCATAGCCCGTTGATACGCCTAGTTGATGTGATACTATCTTCTCCCTTTTTATCTTCTCCACAACCACCATTCTATTCCACATATAGTGCTATATCCATGGCTCACGCTCTTGCATTGCGTGAAGATTGAAAAAGTTTGAGGACATCAAAAGTATGAAGAAATTGCTTGGCTTTTCATCGGGGTTGTGCATGATTTAAATATTTTGTGTGGTGAAGATGGAGCTTAGCCAGACTATATGATTTTGTAGGGATAACTTTCTTTGGCCATGTTATTTTCAGAAGACATGATTGCTTTATTAGTATGCTTGAAGTATTATTATTTTTATGTCAATATTAAACTTTTGTCTTGAATCTTATGGATCTGAACATTCATGCCACAATAAAGAGAATTACTTAGAGAAATATGTTAGGTAGCATTCCACATCAAAAATTATGTTTTTATCATTTACCTACTCGAGGACGAGCAGGAATTAAGCTTGGAGATGCTTGATACGTCTCCAACGTATCTATAATTTTTGATTGTTCCATGCTATTATATTATCAACCTTGGATGTTTTATATGCATTTATATGCTATTTTATATGATTTTTGGGACTAACCTATTAACCTAGAGCCCAGTGCCGGTTTATGTTTTTTCCTTGTTTTAGAGTATCGCAGAAAAGGAAAATCAAACGGAGTCCAATTGACCTGAAACTTCACGGAACATATTTTTGGACTAGAAGAAGCCCACGGAGTATGGGCACGCCCCCCTTCCTCGTGGACAGCCCGGAGATCCACCGACGTACTTCTTCCTCCTATATACATCCATATACCCTAAAAACTTCGGAGAACAGAATAGATCGGGAGTTCCGCCGCCAGAAGCCTCCGTAGCCACCGAAAACCAATCTAGACCCGTTTCGGCACCCCGCCGAAGGGGGGAATCCCTCTCCGGTGGCCATCTTCATCATCCCGGTGCTCTCCATGACGAGGAGGGAGTAGTCCACCCTCAGGGCTGAGGGTATGTACCAGTAGCTATGTGTTTGATCTCTCTCTCTCGTGTCCTTGAGGTGGTACGATCTGGATGTATCGCGAGCTTTGCTTTTATAGTTGGATCTTATGATGTTTCTCCCCCTCTACTCTCTTGTGATGAATTGAGTTTTCCCTTTGAAGTTGTCTTATCGGATTGAGTATTTAAGGATTTGAGAACACTTGATGTATGTCTTGCATGTGCTTATCTGTGGTGACAATGGGATATCACGTGATCCACTTGATGTATGTTTTGGTGATCAACTTGCGAGTTCCGTGACCTCGTGAACTTATGCATAGGGGTTGGCACACGTTTTCGTCTTGACTCTCCGGTAGAAACTTTGGGGCACTCTTTGAAGTTCTTTGTGTTGGTTGAATAGATGAATCTGAGATTGTGTGATGCATATCGTATAATCATACCCACGGATACTTGAGGTGACATTGGAGTATCTAGGTGACATTAGGGTTTTGGTTGATTTTTGTCTTAAGGTGTTATTCTAGTACGAACTCTATGATAGATTGAACGGAAAGAATAGCTTCATGTTATTTTACTACGGACTCTTGAATAGATCGATCAGAACAGATAACTTTGAGGTGGTTTCGTACCCTACCATAATCTCTTCGTTTGTTCTCCGCTATTAGTGACTTTGGAGTGACTCTTTGTTGCATGTTGAGGGGAAGTTATATGATCCAATTATGTTATTATTGTTAAGAGAACTTGCACTAGTGAAAGTATGAACCCTAGGCCTTGTTTCAACGCATTGCAATACCTTTTTTGCTCACTTTTATCATTAGTTACCTTGCTGTTTTTATATTTTCAGATTACAAGAACCTTTATCTACCATCCATATACCACTTGTATCACCATCTCTTCGCCGAACTAGTGCACCTATACAATTTACCATTGTATTGGGTGTGTTGGGGACACAAGAGACTCTTTGTTATTTGGTTGCAGGGTTGCTTGAGAGAGAACATCTTCATCCTATGCCTCCTACGGATTGATAAACCTTAGGTCATCCACTTGAGGGAAATTTGCTACTGTCCTACAAACCTCTGCACTTGGAGGCCCAACAACGTCTACAAGAAGAAGGTTGTGTAATAGACATCAGTAGCGTGCCGACGGCGATCACATCGACTTTGGAACCATTTCCCACGCGCATCATCACCTCGTCCTTAGCCAATCTTCGCTTAATCCGTAGCCCCTGTTTCGAGTTGCAAATATTAGCAACAGAACCAGTATCAAATACCCAGGTGCTACAGCGAGCATTAGTAAGGTATACATCAATAACATGTACATCAAATATACCTTTCACTTTGCCATCCTTCTTATCCGCCAAATACTTGGGGCAGTTACGCTTCCAGTGACCGGTCCCTTTGCAGTAGAAGCACTCAGTCTTAGGCTTAGGCCCAGACTTGGGCTTCTTCACTTGAGTAGCAATTTGCTTGTTGTTCTTCTTGAAGTTCCCCTTCTTCCCTTTGCCCTTCTTCTTGAAACTGGTGGTCTTGTTGACCATCAACACTTGATGCTCCTTCTTGATTTCTATCTCCGCAGCCTTTAGCATTGCGAAGAGCTCGGGAATTGTCTTATCCATCCCTTGCATATTATAGTTCATCACGAAGCTCTTGTAGCTTGGTGGTAGTGATTGAAGAACTCTGTCAATGACACTACCATCAGGAAGATTAACTCCCAGCTGAGTCAAGTGGTTGTGGTACCCAGACATTCTGAGTATATGTTCACTGACAGAACTGTTCTCCTCCATTTTGCAGTTGTATAACTTATTGGAGACATCATATCTCCCAATCCGGGCATTTTCTTGAAATATTAACTTCAACTCCTAGAACATCTCATATGCTCCATGACGTTCAAAACGTCGTTGAAGTCCCGGTTCTAAGCTGTAAAGCATAGCACACTGAACTATCGAGTAGTCATCAGCTTTGCTCTGCCAGATGTTCTTAACATTGTCAGCAGCATCTGCAGCAGACTTGTCACCCAGCGGTGCTTCCGGGACGTAATTCTTCTGTGCAGCAATGAGGATAATCCTCAAGTTACGGACCCAGTCCATGTAATTGCTACCATCATCTTTCAACTTAGCTTTCTCTATGAACGCATTAAAATTCAATGGAATAATAGCACGAGCCATCTATCTACAACAACATAGACATGCAAAATATTATCAAGTACTAAGCTCATGATAAATTAAAGTTCAATTAATCATATTACTTAAGAAATCCCACTTAGATAGACATCCATCTAATCATCTAAGTGATCACGTGATCCATAGCAACTAAACCATGTCCGATCATCACGTGAGATGGAGTAGTTTTCAATGGTGAACATCACTATGTTGATCATATCTACTATATGATTCACGCTCGACCTTTTGGTCTCAGTGTTCCGAGGCCATATCTGCATATGCTAGGCTCGTCAAGTTTAACCCGAGTATTCTGCTTGTGCAAAACTGGCTTGCACCTGTTGTATGTGAACGTAGAGCTTATCACACCCGATCATCACGTGGTGTCTCGGCACGACGAACTTAGCAACGATGTATACTTAGGGAGAACACTTGTACCTTGAAATTTAGTGAGAGGTCATTTTATAATGCTACCGTCGAACTAAGCAAAATAACACGCATAAAGGATAAACATCACATGCAATCAATATAAGTGATATGATATGGCCATCATCATCTTGTGCCTTTGATCTCCATCTCCAAAGCACCGTCATAATCACCATCGTCACCAGCTTAACACCTTGATCTCCATCGAAGCATCGTTGTCGTCTCACCAACTATTGCTTCTACGACTATCGCTACCGCTTAGTGATAAAGTAAAGCAATTACATGTCGATTGCATTTCATACAATAAAGCGACAACCATATGGCTCCTGCCAGTTGCCGATAACAGTGTTACAAAACATGATCATCTCATACAACAATTTATATAATCACGTCTTGACCATGTCACATCACAACATGCCCTGCAAAAACAAGTTAGACGTCCTCTACTTTGTTGTTGCAAGTTTTACGTGGCTGCTACGGGCTTAGCAAGAACCGTTCTTACCTACGCATCAAAAACCACAACACGGTATAGTGATTGCTTTTTGATCTTCAGAAAGAACCCTGTTCATTGAATCCGATTCAACTAAATTTGGAGAAACTGACACCCACTAGCCACATGTGTGCGAAGCACGTCGGTAGAACCAGTCTCGTGTAAGCGTACGCGTAATGTCGGTTTGAGCTGCTTCATCCAACAATACCGCTGAATCAAGAATCAACTAGTGACGGCAAGCAATATGTATATACTCACGCCCACAACTCCTTTGTGTTCTACTCATGCATATAACATCTACGCATAGACCTGGTGAAGGATTCCTGGACTAAGGGGTCCTCGGGCGTCCGGTCTGTTGGGCATGCGCCGGACTATTGGACCATGAAGATACAAGATGGAAGACTTTCTCCCGTGTCCGGATAGGACTCTTCTTTGCGTGGATGGCAAGCCAGGCGGCCGGATATACTATTTCCTTTCTATGTAACCGACTTTGTACCACCCTAGTCCCCTCCGGTGTCTATATAAACTGGAGGGTTTAGTCTGTAAGGACAATCATAATCAGATAGGCTAGACTTCTAGGGTTTTATCCATTACAATCTCATGGTAGATCAACTCTTGTAACCCCATACTCATCAATATTAATCTAGCAGGACGTATGGTTTTACCTCCATCGAGAGGGCCCAAACCTGGGTAAACATTGTGTTCCCTGTCTCCTATTACCATCAACCTCAAACACACAGTTCAGGACCCCCTACCCGAGATCCGCCAGTTTTGACACCGACATTGGTGCTTTCATTGAGAGTTCCGATGTGCTGTCGCCAAGAGGTTTGATGGCCCCGTCAATCATCCACAACAACATTGTCCAGGGAGAAACCTTCCTCCCCGGACAGATCTTCGTGTTCGGTGGGTTCGTACTGCAGGCCAACTCGCTTGTCCATCTAGAGCAGATCGATGGCTACGCCCCTGGCCATCAGGTCAGATTTGGAAGCTTGAACTACGTCGCGGACATCCGCGGAGACTTGATCTTCGACGGATTTGAGACCGCGGCAGTAGCCACTCCCCGTCACCACGATGAACATGGCCTAAATCTGTCATCGAACTACACCCAGGAGATAGAATCGGCAACTGCTTCAGCTTTAGATCACGCCATCCGAGGATGGGAGGCTCAACCCCGCCACGGAGGCCGCAGACTCAACGGTGTTGGAGCCGCACATAGACCCAACCTCAAGTAGGACCTGTGTTGCCAGAACCTCAGACACATTTCCGGCTACAGGTTCCGAAGCATGTGTGTCTGCGCACGACGAGCTTGACCGGGCATCGATCATTGAATTCAGCTCCGCGGACATCTTCCGGCACTTGCCTTTAGGCGATGTGCTAAGCTCATTAAAAACACTCTCCTTAGCGGGGGACTCACGACCGAATTATATCCGGTTCGAACTAGAGGCTGAAATTCCCTTCCCACCTCGCCCACTTAATAGTCACTATCGAAGACTCAACTGACATGCCCGATTACGGCTCTGACGACATCGACGGTATGGACGACGATGCCGGAGAAGAAGAGGCCCAAAACCCGCCATTCACCGGACGCGGGGCGGCCACTTCCTCGTATGATGTATACATGGTGGATGCACCAAAAGAGAATAGCGGCGATGACAAGGAAGATCCAGTCGAGGATAAACCTCCCGAGATACAACCAAAGCGCCGGCGTCAGCGGTGCTGCTCTAAGTCACGCTGCAGCAAAGATAGCAACACCGACACAGGAGAAGATAACACTCCGGACGGTGCCGAAGACAATGAAGACCCCGTTGATGCAACTTCTGAACAAGATGAATGGGAAGATGGGAAGGTTAGCCCTGATGAACAGGCCACACACGTTGAATCGGAGGACTGTAATTATCTTCCGCTCTCCGAGGAGGAGGTGAGCCTCGGCACCGAGGATTTTATCGTGCCTGAGGAACCTCTCAAGCAGGAGCGCTTCGAACGCCAGCTAATAGACACTACAAGGAGCCTGAAAAAGAAACAGAAGCAGCTTCAAGCTGATAAAGATATGCTCAATGATAGATGGACTAATGTCCTGGCAACCGAAGAACACGGCCTCAAGCACCCAGCCAAAAGTTACCCGAAGCGCAAACTGCTACCTCAGTTCAATAACGAGGCGCTGGAGCCCGTACCATCATTGCGCAATGCAACCGACCGACCAGGACGCGGTCGGGATAAAGCGGCAACTCAAGCCGAACATAAAACAACTCGGGGACACACATATGACCTACGGTAGGACTCGAACGGGAGAGCAGGTCAGAACAGATCAATCTATGGATCACGGGGACGTGCCCCGACACGCGCTAACGGCTATCTAGCCGAACGCAATAGCCATACTCACGCCCGGGCCGAGAACCGTAGACGGACTCTATCCGAGCTACGTCACGATGTGGCCGATACAGGGTGCCGCTCACCCACTTTGCTTCACTAACAAAGTAATGGACCACGAATTCCGAGAAGGGTTCAAACCCATAAACATCGAATCATACGATGGAACAACAGACCCTGCGGTATGGATTGAGGACTTTCTTCTCCATATCCACATGGCCCGCGACGATGATCTCCACGCCATTAAATATCTACCACTAAAACTAAAGGGACCAGCTCGGCACTGGTTAAACAACCTTCCGAAGAACTCTGTTGGCAGCTGGGAAGACCTGGAAGACACCTTTCGCGATAACTTCCAAGGTACATATGTCCGACCACCAGATGCCGATGACTTAAGTCACATCATCCAGCAGCCTGGAGAGTCAGCCAGAAAGCTCTGGACTAGGTTCTTAATTAAAAAGAACCAAATTTTCGATTGTCCGGACGCCGAAGCCCTCGCGGCTTCAAACACAACGTCCGGGATGAATGGCTCGCTCGCCACCTCGGTCAAGAGAAACCAAAATCCATGACAGCCCTTACCACTCTGATGACCCGCTTTTGCGCGGGAGAAGACAGTTGGCTCGCTCGTAGGAGCAATGATGCCAGCGACCCGGGCACTTCCGAAGTCCGAGACAGCAACGGAAAGCCACGACGCAATAAACACAAGCGTCGTAATAATGACGAAATAATGCAAGACACAGCAATTAATGCCGAATTCAGCGGCTCCAAGCCCGGCCAGCGGAAAAAGCCATCCAAGGCAAATAGGGACAGACCATCCAACCTCGATAAGATATTGGATCGGCCCTGCCAGATTCATGGCACCCCCGATAAACCAGCTACTCATACTAACAAAAGATGCTGGATCTTCAAACAAGCTGGCAAGCTAAAAGCCGAACACAAGGGGAATGGACCGCCCAGTGACAGCGATGACGAAGAGACTCGCCAGCCGAATACCGGGGTTCAAAAGCAATTCCTCCCCGAAGTGAAAATTGTAAATATGATATATGCGACGCACACCCCTACAGGGGAGCACACACGCGCACTACGGGACATATACGCCATACAACGGGTCCCCCCAAAAAATAGACATGCCCATCCCGAAGGATCGGCAGCTCTGATCATCGATCCAGTTATCAATGGGTTCCATATCACGAAAGTCCTTATGGATGGCGGCAGTAGCCTTAATCTACTATACCAAGACACTGCCCACAAAATGGGCATTGATCCTTCTAGAATCAAACCCACCACAACAATCCTCAAGGGAGCAGTAGCCAGCGTAGAAGCTCACTGCACGAGCTCCGTCACACTGGAAGTCGTCTTTGGTTCGCCAAACAACTTTCGAAGCGACGACTTGACCTTTGATATTGCCCTGATCCACAGTGACTACCACACACTAATGGGGCATGCCGCTTTTGCTCAATTCAATGCGGTCATACTCTAAACCCTCGCAAAACTTCAAATGCCCGGTCCGCGCGGCGTCATAACAATAAATGGAAATACGGGACACTCCTGCCAAACAGGGGATTGCACTACGGCCATTACGGCCAAAGCACAAACTGGCCTCATCAAGCCGCATAATTCATCGGCCATTAAGCCGTCGGTTCCCATTACATGGAATCAATCTATCTTGGAGCAGGATTAGCAGTCCAGCCTCCGTCGTTCACCTCACAATCACGTGAAGTTTACACCGCGCGTGCATAATTACGCATTTAAGATACCCTGGCCATCGACGAAGGCACAATACGGGTGTCGGTGTCAAAACCAGCGGATCTCGGGTAGGGGGTCCCGAACTGTGCGTCTAAGGCGGATGGTAATAGGAGGCAGGGGACATGATGTTTTACCTAGGTTCGGGCCCTCTTGATGGAGGTAAAACCCTACGTCCTGCTTGATTAATATTGATGATATGTGTAGTACAAGAGTAGATCTACCACGAGATCGGAGAGGCTAAACCCTAGAAGCTAGCCTATGGTATGATTGTATGTTGTCCTACGGACTAAAACCCTCCAGTTTATATAGACACCGGAGAGGGTTAGGGTTACACAAGGTCGGTTACAAAGGAGGAGATATCCATATCCATACTGCCTAGCTTGCCTTCCATGCCAAGTAGAGTCCTATCCAGACACGGGACGAAGTCTTCAATCTTGTATCTTCATAGTCCAACAGTCCGGCCAAAGGATATAGTCCGGCTATCCGGAGACCCCCTAATCCAGGACTCCCTCAATAGCCCCTGAACCAGGCTTCAATGACAATGAGTCCGGCGCGCAGTGTTGTCTTCGGCATTGCAAGGCGGGTTCCTCCTCCGAACACATCACAGAAGAGTTTGAATACCAGGATAGTGTCCGACCCTGCAAAATAAATTCCACATACCACCGTAGGGAGAATAATATTTCCACAAATCTTAATCTGCTGACACGCTTTGGCAACATGACATCAGGCCATGGCTCGGTGATTATTCGAACCATTTTTCTTCAGTCAGCTCCACACATAACGCGAGGCGGTTTCTTGACACGTCTTGTCAAAGCAGAGATCGCGTTCCCCTAATTACGGGATTCTCATCAATACGGTCGTGGGTAACCCAACCGTGCCTAGGACTCCTAGATTTTAGGCAAGTCCCAAACGACCACTAGGAGGACGCTTGATATTCACCCTCTTTATAAAGGGACAAGGCTTTTACTTTTTTCCCTCCTGTGCTCAATCGAATCCTTCCCCCGCCTCGAGTTCTAACACCCAAAGCCCAGGTCAGGTGCTTCGGACATTCAATCATGTCTGGATCTAGCCTTCAAGGCTGGTGGATGCCCTCTTCCGTTACGGAAGAGGATATCAAGAAGTTGAGGGAGGCCAAATACCTGACAGCCGAGGTCTCGCATCGGCTGCCTGCCCGAGGGCAGGTCGTCCCTACTCCCGAACTCAATGAGAATGTTGTGTTCATCTCCCACTTCCTCCGAGGTCTAGGCCTCACTCTGGATCCCTTTGTTAGGGGTTTGATGTTCTATTACGGACTAGATTTCCACGATCTAGCCCTGGACTCCTTTATCCACATCTCGGCATTTATTGTCGTATGTGAGGCCTTCCTCCGCATTACCCCTCACTTCGTCCTGTGGCTCAAGACCTTTGACGTGAAGCCGAAGATGGTCGAGGGGCAGCATGTAGTGTGCGGAGGCGCATTAATAAGCAAGATCGCTGGAGCTCCATGGACAAACGGTTCCTTTCCAGAGGTGTCCGGATTATGGCAACGGGAGTGGTTTTACATCACAGCTCCCAGAAGTGCCAAGTGGGTGGTTGCCCCTGCTTTCCGCTCCGGCCCTCCACCACAACTGATGTCATGGATTAGCAGAGGGCTGAGATGGGGTCCAGCCAAGGACATGCCTACACTGTAGAGCCGCATTCAAGATCTCTTCGAAGGAGATTTCAGTCTGGTTATGGTGGTGCAAGTCATGCTGGTTCGTCGAGTCCAGCCTTGCAAACGCCGGCCCCTCCGCATGTGGGAGTTCAACCCAGAAGGACCGCGCACTATTCAGAATTTCCTCGGCCTGACGCACGAGGAGATGTATAAATCATTCTTCGGACCCCAAATAGGGTGTCCAGATACTACCGAGGACGTGGGCCTGAGCAGCAACCACACCGCCGACCAAGTAAGTAATCCTCTAGCCGAACACACCATCTTTCATTTATCGTGACGTCATTTTGAGAAATCGCTCTTTGACCAGGACTGGCTAACAAAGGCGAAGATGATTCGATGTTCGGCCCCCCTTCCTGAGGGTTTGGATAATCCGGTACTGGAAAAGATGCTCGAGCTAGCGCCTTGCCCGGCGCCCTCAAAGCAAGATAAAGGGGGGAATAATGAGGGCGAAAGCGGGCCCCCACCGCTACCAATTCCAACTGAGGGAATAAGCGCCTTCGTGAAGGAGGATAACCAAGGGGAAGAATCTGACATTTTCTCGCTTCGGGGAAGGAAGAGGACTGCCTCTGAAGATCCGGAAACCAAGGCTTCCAAACGGGAGAATAAGTCTCCACAAGAGGGTCCTGCCTCGGAGGGTGCTCTGGCCGCACAAAGTCCGCGCGGGGATCAGCCCTCTAATGAGCCGTAAGTGATAAAAAATGCTTAATAGTAAAGATATTCTACCTTACTTCCGAGGAAAATGACCGAAGCATTTATCTTGCAGTTCGGATCTTAGCCCTTCTCAACAGAGCTCGTCTTCGGGGGATCTTCTTCCGGAGATGATGGAAAGTGAAACGCCTCCCCCGGACTCCCCCGCTCAAGAAGCGGGCGACCTTGAAGTGTCGTCAAGGAGGGCCTCACCGGGTCCGGTGAGGCCAGAAGATAATCCTATGGTCACCCGAAGTCCCCAGTATCCGGCTCTTGAAGAGAGCAACCAAAAGAATCTGGCACCATCTGGTATGCAGTCGGACGCACTGAGGGATCTGCTAGAGCGAGCAACTATCTCAGAAGAACACCGTACATTGATGGGTACGGTGATTGAAAGGATTTCGTCCGCCGAAAGCGGGTTGCATGAAGCCTTTATGAGTCTACTAACGGGCTTTGAGGTACGTAAAATGATATACATTTGTGATAGTACCGCACATTTTTAGGTGTGTCCTGTGTAGATAGTAGCCCCTGAGACTCTGGTTGTCGCCGAGAACGGCGGCAAACAGAGGATCGTAGTCCCAGTTAATAACCATACCGCTTTTATGTGCAGGTGGTAGAAGCTCCGGTGGCTAGCCAGACTAATAAGTTTGCCGAACTAAAGCGGCAACTGGATGCGGCAGATGCCGACATCGAGCTTGTTAACAAGCGTCTTGATGAGGCACAGGGTAAGTGATGTTTTCTGGTGAATGTCACATAGAAAGAGCAGCGTGATGCCAGTATCTTTAATATGTTGTGACTGTAGATGGAGCTGCCACCGTGGAGACCCTTCGGGCGGAACTTGCCCGAGCCAAAGAACAAGCAAGGAGTAGTAATGCGGCTGCTTTGAAGGCGGCCGAAGAGTTGAGAGCCGAGAAGGCCGCTCATAGAGAGAGCAAAGAGAAAATGGCCAAAATGGCTGTGAAGTTAAAAGACATTGCCGACCGCTGCCGGTTTATTGAAGAAGAAAACCGGGCGAAGGCTATGGACCTTGAAAAGGCCACAATGGCGACCAAAGACACCCGCTCTGCAATGAAAGCGAAGAAGGAGGAACTGCGTGAAGCCGGGGACATTGTGGCTGGGAAGCCCTTTATGCTGCAGAGGAAGTTCGGTGATCCGTGGTATGCCCCTCTGGATCGGCTGTGGAGTTTGGCCGACACATATATGGACTTAGCGGCGAGTGCTGTCGATGCGGCCGAATACTTCCGAGATCAAACAGATCATGAAGTGGACAAGCTGTTTTGGTCGCAATTTAACGTTCCGAAGCGTCCGCTTCCATTGACTGATCGGCTTGCCGAATGGGCCGAACTCAATAGATTGTCCGAACTCGCCATGAGGTCTGTCATGGATCATCTATGGCCGGAAAGGCCGAAGCCGAACAGCTATTTCAGCTTGGTGCAGCAGTTCCTTGGTGCGGTGCCACATATTACTGCGATGAAGAGGTCGGCGTGCATAGAAGGCTCGCGGATGGCCCTTGCCCGTTTCAAAGCATACTGGGCAGAGATGGATGACACTACTGTTGCGGCACAGGGTTCGGCCATAGGCCGAATGGCTGCCGAGCACTATTTCGAAGAAGTTCTCGAGGGTGCTCGTTTGATAGAGGCCCAGTGCCCGAAGAATATTATGTTTGAGTGACATGTATTCCCATTGTAAAAACAATGTTTATGAAATTTATTAAGGTTGTATTTATACTTTTGCCTGAAAGTAATATGATGCCTCCTCTGCGGCCGTTTATGTATATATGTATATAACCTGAAAGATTGCAGTCGTCGGCTTCAACCCCCACGCATATAATGCGGAGGTGTTCTGATACGTCCATTTTGCATCATGCTTTTATATCGATATTTATTGCATTATGGACTGTTATTTCACTTTATGTCACAATACTTATGGCTATTCTCTCTTATTTTACAAGGTTTACATAAGGAGGGAGAATGCCGGCAGCTCGAATTCTGGTCTGGAAAAGGAGCAAATATTAGAGACCTATTTTGCGCAACTCCAAAAGTCCTGAAACTCCACGGAACGTCTTAAGAGAAATAAAGAAAAATCCATGCCAAAGATGAAGGCCGGGGGGCCCACACCCTGCTCACGAGGGTGGGGGCGCCCCCCCCCCCCCAGGGCATGCCCCCCACCTCGTGGGCCCCCTGGTGGCTCTCCGACGCCCATCTTCTCCTATATGAGGTCTTTCGATGAGAAAAAAATAAGGAGGAACTTTTCGGGACGAGACTCAGCCGCCACGAGGCGGAACCTTGGCGGATCCAATCCAGAGCTCCGGCAGAGCTGTTCTGCCAGGGAAACTTCCCTCCGGGAGGGGGAAATCATCACCATCGTCATCACCAACGCTCCTCTCATCGGGAGAGGGCAATCTCCATCAACATCTTCACCAGCACCATCTCATCTCCAAACCCTAGTTCATCTCTTGTATCCAATTCTTGTCTCAAAGTCCCGGATTGGTGCTAGTAGGTTGCTAGTACTGTTGATTACTCCTTGTAGTTGATGCTAGTTGGTTTATTTGGTGGAAGATCATATGTTCAGATCCTATATGCATATTAATACCCCTTTGATTATGGACATGAATATTCTTTGTGAGTAATTACGTTCGTTCCTGAGGACAAGGGAGAATTCTTGCTATGAGTAGTCAGGTGAATTTGGTATTCGTTTGATATTTTGATAAGATGTATGTTGTCTAGCCTCTAGTGGTGTTATGTGAACGTCGACTACATAACACTTCACCATTATTTGGGCCTAGAGGAAGGCATTGGGAAGTAATAAGTAGATGATGGGTTGCTAGAGTGACAGAAGCTTAAACCCTAGTTTATGCGTTGCTTCGTAAGGGGCTGATTTGGATCCATATGTTTCATGTTATGGTTAGGTTTACCTTAATACATTTGTTGTAGTTGTGGATGCTTGCAATAGAGGTTAATCATAAGTGGGATGCTTGTTCAAGTAAGAACAGAACCCAAGCACCGGTCCACCCACATATCAAATTATCAAAGTATCGAACGCGAATCATATGAACGTGATGAAAACTAGCTTGACGATATTCCCATGTGTCCTCAGGAGCGCTTTTCCTATTATAAGAGTTTGTTCCAGCTTGTCCTTTGCTACAAAAGGACTGGGCCACCTTGCTGCACTTTATTTACTTTTGTTACTTGTTGCTCGTTACAATCTATCTTATCACAAACTATCTGTTACCACTTATTTCAGTACTTGTAGAGAATACCTTGCTGAAAACCGCTTATCATTTCCTTCTGCTCCTCGTTGGGTTCGACACTCTTACTTATCGAAAGGACTACGATAGATCCCCTATACTTGTGGGTCATCAAGACTCTTTTCTGGCGCCGTTGCCGGGGAGTGTAGTGCCTTTGGTAGGTGGAATTTGGTAAGGAAAATTTTATATAGTGTGCTGAAATTTACTGTCACTTGTTACTATGGAAAGTAATTCTCTGAGGGGCTTGTTCGGGGTATCTTCACCCCGTCCAGTAGAGCAAAGAGTTGCTCCTCAACCTACTGAACCTATTGAAAATGAAATTCCTTATGAGTATCCTTCGGGTATGATAGAAAAACTGCTAGCTAATCCTTTTACAGGAGATGGAACAAAGCATCCTGATGAGCACTTAATATATGTGGATGAAGTTTGTGGATTATTTAAGCTTGCAGGTATACCCGATGATGTTTCTAAGAATAAGGTCTTCCCTTTATCTTTGAAGGGAGACGCATTGATATGGTATAGGCTATGTGATGATATGAGATCGTGGGACTATAAAAGATTGAAGCTGGAATTTCATCAAAAGTATTACCCTATGCATCTTGTTCATCGTGATCGCAATTATATATATAATTCCTGGCCTCGCGAAGGAGAAAGCATCACTCAAGCTTTGGGGAGGCTTAAATCAATGTTATATTCATGCCCCATTCATGATCTCTCAAGAGAAATAATTATGCAAAGTTTTTATGCTCGGCTTTCTGAAAACAATCGCACCATGCTCGATACTTCTTGTGCTGGCTCTTTTATGATGAATACTATTGAATTTAGATGGAATTTATTAGATAGAATTAAACGCAACTCTGAAGATTGGGACCTCGATGAAGGTAAGGAGTTAGGTATGACACCTAAGTTTGATTGTGTTAAATCTTTTATGGACACCGATATTTTCCGTAAGTTTAGCACTAAATATGGACTTGGCTCTGAGATAGTAGCCTCTTTCTGTGAATCTTTTGCTACTTATGTTGATCTCCCTAAGGAGAAGTGGTTTAAATATCATCCTCCCATAGAAGTAAAAGTAGCTGCACCTATTAAAGTTGAAGAAAAGACTGTCACTTATAATGATCCTATTGTTCCTACTTCTTATATTGAGAAACCACCTTTCCCTGTTAGAATAAAGGATCATGCTAAAGCTTCAACTGTTGTTCGTAAAAGCAATATTAGAACTTATACACCTCCTGAGCAAGTTAAAGTAGAACCTAATATTGCTATTGTTAAAGATATCTTGTCTGATAATATTGATGGGCATGTTATTCAGTTCGAAGGTGAAACTGCTAGAATTGCTAAACCTTGTGATAAGGATAAACATAGACCTGTGGTAGGCATGCCTGTTATTTCTATTAAAATAGGAGATCATTGTTATCATGGCTTATGTGATATGGGTGCTAGTGCTAGTGTTATACCTCATGACTTATACAAAGAAATTAAGAATGAAATTGCACCTGTTGAGTTAGAAGATATTGATGTTACTATTAAACTTGCTAATAGAGATACTATTGCACCAATTGGAATTGTTAGAGATGTTGAAGTCTTGTGTGGGAAAACTAAATATCCTGCTGATTTTCTTGTTCTTACTTCTCCGCAAGATAGCTTTTGTCCAATTATATTTGGTAGACCCTTCTTAAATACTGTCAATGCTACCATAGACTGCACTAAGAATATTGTTACTGTTGGTTTAGATGATATGGTTCATGAGTTTAATTTCTCTAAATTTAGTAAACAACATCGTGAGGAAGAATTACCTAGTAAGGATGAAATTATTGGTCTTGCTTCTATTGCCGTACCTCCTAGTGATCCTTTAGAACATTATTTGCTAGACCATGAAAATGATATGTTCATGAATGAAAGAAGGGAAATAGATGAAGTATTCTTTAAACAGGAACCTATTCTGCATCACAACTTGCCTGTTGAAATTTTAGGGGATCCTCCTCCACCCAAGGGTGATCCCGTGTTTGAGCTTAAACCGTTGCCTGATAATCTTAAATATGCTTATCTTGATGAAAAGGAGATATATCCTGTTATTATTAGTGCTAACCTTTCAGAGCATGAAGAAGAAAGATTATTGAAAACTGTGAAGAAGCATCGTGCTGCTATTGGATATACTCTTGATGATCTTAAGGGCATTAGTCCCACTCTATGTCAACATAAAATAAATTTGGAAGCAGATGCCAAACCAGTTCGTGATCCTCAACGACGTCTGAATCCTAAAATGAAAGAAGTGGTAAGAAAAGAAATACTAAAGCTTCTGGAGGCAGGTATAATCTATCCCGTTGCTGATAGTGAGTGGGTAAGTCCTGTCCATTGTGTCCCTAAGAAGGGAGGTATTACTGTTGTTCCTAATGATAAAGATGAATTGATTCCACAAAGAATTATCACAGGTTATAGGATGGTAATTGATTTCCGCAAATTAAATAAAGCTACTAAGAAAGATCATTACCCCTTACCTTTTATTGATCAAATGCTAGAAAGATTATGCAAACATACACACTATTGCTTTCTAGATGGTTATTCTGGTTTCTCTCAAATACCTGTGTCGGCTAGAGATCAATCAAAGACTACTTTTACATGCCCTTTTGGTACTTTTGCTTATAGATGTATGCCTTTTGGTTTATGTAATGCACCTGCTACCTTTCAAAGATGCATGATGGCTATATTCTCCGACTTTTGTGAAAAGATTTGTGAGGTAGACGACTTTTCCGTTTATGGTTCCTCTTTTGATGATTGCTTGAGCAATCTTGATCGAGTTTTGCAGAGATGTGAAGAAACTAATCTTGTCTTGAATTGGGAAATGTGCCACTTTATGGTTAATGAAGGTATTGTCTTGGGGCACAAAGTTTCTGAAAGAGGTATTGAAGTTGATAAAGCCAAGGTTGATGCTATTGAAAAGATGCCGTGTCCCAAGGACATCAAAGGTATAAGAAGTTTCCTTGGTCACGCTGGATTTTATAGGAGGTTCATTAAGGACTTCTCAAAAATTTCTCGGCCTCTGACTAATTTATTGCAGAAAGATATACCATTTGTCTTTGATGATGATTGTGTAGAAGCATTTGAAATACTTAAGAAAGCATTAGTCTCTGCACCTATTGTTCAGCCACCTGATTGGAATTTACCCTTTGAAATTATGTGTGATGCTAGTGATTATGCTGTAGGTGCTGTTCTAGGGCAAAGAGTTGATAAGAAATTAAATGTTATTCATTATGCTAGTAAGACTCTAGACAATGCTCAAAGAAATTATGCTACTACTGAAAAAGAACTCTTAGTAGTTGTATTTGCTTGTGATAAGTTTAGATCTTATATTGTTGATTCTAAGGTAACTATTCAAACTGATCATGCTGCCATTAAATATCTTATGGAAAAGAAAGATGCTAAACCTAGACTTATTAGATGGGTTCTCTTGCTACAAGAATTTGATTTGCATATTGTTGATAGAAAGGGAGCAGAGAACCCCGTTGCAGACAACCTGTCTAGGTAAGAAAATATTCTTGATGACCCACTACCTATTAATGATAACTTTCCTGATGAACAATTAAATGTTATAAGTACTTCTCGTAGTACTCCATGGTATGTTGATTACGCTAATTATATCGTCGCTAAATTTATACCACCTAGCTTCACATACCAGCAAAAGAAAAAGTTCTTCTATAATTTAAGACATTACTTTTGGGATGACCCACATCTTTATAAGGAAGGAGTAGATGGTGTTATTAGACGTTGTGTACCTGAGCATGAACAGGAACAAATCCTACGCAAGTGTCATTCCGAGTCTTATGGAGGACACCATGCTGGAGATAGAACTGCACATAAGGTATTGCAATCTGGTTTTTATTGGCCTACTCTCTTCAAGGATGCTCGTAAGTTTGTCTTGTCTTGTGATGAATGACAAAGAATTGGTAATATTAGTAGACGTCAAGAAATGCCTATGAATTATTCACTTGTTATTGAACGTTTGATGTTTGCGGTTTTGATTATATGGGACCTTTTCCTGCCTCTAATGGATACACACATATTTTAGTTGATGTTGATTACGTTACTAAGTGGGTAGAAGCTATTCCAACTAGTAGTGCTGATCATAACACTTATATTAAAATGCTTAAGGAAGTTATTTTTCCGAGGTTTGGAGTCCCTAGATATTTAATGACTGATGGTGGTTCACACTTTATTCATGGTGTTTTCCATAAAATGCTTGCTAAATATGATGTTAATCATAGAATTGCATCTCCTTATCACCCACAGTCTAGTGGTCAAGTAGAGTTGAGCAATAGAGAGCTCAAATTAATTTTGCAAAAGACTGTTAATAGGTCTAGAAAGAATTTGTCTAAGAAACTTGATGATGCATTATGGGCTTATAGAACTGCATACAAAAATCCTATGGGTATGTCTCCGTATAAAATGGTCTATGGAAAAGCATGTCACTTACCTCTCAAACTAGAACATAAGGCATATTGGGCTATTAAAGAGCTCAACTATGATTTTAAACTTGCCGGTGAGAAGAGGTTATTTGATATTAGCTCACTTGATGAATGGAGAACCCAAGCTTATGAAAATGCCAAGTTGTTTAAAGAAAAAGTTAAAAGATGGCATGACAAAAGGATACAAAAGCATGAGTTTAATGTAGGTGATTATGTATTGCTATACAACTCTCGTTTAAGATTTTTTGCAGGAAAACTTCTCTCTAAATGGGAAGGCCCCTATGTTATCGAAGAGGTCTATCGTTCCGGTGCCATAAAAATCAACAACTTTGAAGGAACAAATCCGAAGGTGGTAAACGGTCAAAGAATCAAACATTATATCTCAGGTAATCCCATAAATGTTGAAACCAATATTACTGAAACCATAACCCCGGAGGAATACATAAGAGACACTTTCCGGAATGTTTCAGACTCCGAAAAGGAATAGGTATGTGGTACGGTAAGTAAACCGACTCCAAAACAATTTTTAAGGCAATATTTCTCCGTTTTGGAATATTTAGAAAATTAGAAAAATAAGTAGCAGTCTGGGAAGGACACGAGGGCCCCACGAGGGTGGTGGGCGCGCCCTACCCCCCTGGGCGCGCCCCCATACCTCGTGAGCACCTCGTGTGCCTTCCGGACTCCGTTTTCTTGCACGTTACATATTTTGGTCGGTAAAAATTCATTATATATTCTCCCGAAGGTTTTGACTCCCGTATCACGCAGATTTCTTCTATTTTTGTTTTCGAGTTGTTGCTGCTGCAGATTAGAGCAAGATGTCTTCTCAAGAGTCAATCGGGGAGAGCCGGGTATCTAATCCGGCACCGGAATCAAGGGCAAACAGCGACACTGACCATTTTGGGCCAGCAACGGAGGAAGAGATGGAGGCTGACTTGATGAGAGTAGATGCTATGGAGGATCAAGAAGTCACCTCTCGCCTCCGAGCTGGGTTCACAATGGGGGAACTACAGAGCTCAGCTATTCCAAACTCGGTTATCCCTTCTAATGTTAGATTTCTTACCTATGAAAATATGAAGAGGAGTGTCACTTGTTCTCCTGCAGCTATGCAACACCCTTGGGTGCAAGGAGCTTTAGCTGGCATAGGAAAGCTTCGTAAGGAAATAATGGACCTCAAACATCAAGTCAATAAGCTCGAGGAGGAGAACCGCATCCTGAGGGGAATCATCGCCAAGAATATTACACCGACGACAAAGAAGGAGACATAATCACATGGGTATGGGCACTCCCCTTGGCAATTGCCAAGCTTGGGGGAGGTTCCCCGGTATCGTATCACAATCACAACTCCTATCTTTACCGTTTTTCTTAGTTCGATCCTATTAGTAGTATCTTGATCTAGTAGAATAAAGTTTATGGCATGATCTAGTTTTGAGTTTTGCTTTATGATCTCTCTATGTAATCGAGTCCGTGAGCTATATATAATAAAGATTAGTGTTGAGTCAAGGGCTTGATTATTTTGCCATGATCTTGGGTGAATAAAAGAAAAGAGAAAAAGAATAAAAAGAAACAAAAAGTTCATATTGATCTTATTGAGAGTAATGACTTCACATAGAAAGAGTATGATGATTAAAAGTTGTTGGGAGTTGGCAGACATAGCTTTGGTCATTGTTGCAATTAATAGGAAGTAATAAGGAAAGAGAGGTTTTCACATATAGATATATTATCATTGACATCTTCTATGATTGGGAGCACTCATTAAAATATGACATGCTAAAGAGTTGATGTTGGACAAGGAAGACGACGTAATGAGTCATGTCTTTCTTATATCTGAGATAAAGTATGTTGTCATGGATCCTCTAACTTGTTGAGCTTTCCTTTCCCCCTCATGCTAGCCAAATTCTCAGCACCAAGTAGAAATACTACTTGTGCTTCCAAATACCCTTAAACCAGTTTTGCCATGAGAGTCCACCATATCTACCTATGGATTGAGTAAGATCCTTCAAGTAAGTTGTCATCGGTGCAAAGCAATAAAAATTGCTCTAAATATGTATGATTGATTGGTGTGGGAGAAATAAGCTTTATACGATCTTGTGATGTGGAAGTAATAAAAGCGACGGACTGCATAATAAAGGTTCACATCACAAGGGGCAATATAAAGTGACGTTCTTTCACATTGAGATTTTATATATCCAACCATAAAAGCGCATGGCAACCTCTGCTTCCCTCTGCGAAGGGCCTATCCTTTATTATTATCTTCTACCTTATGCAAGAGTCATGGTGATCTTCACCTTTTATTTTTCATGTTATCCTTTGGCAAGCTCAGCATGTTGGAAAGAACATGATATATATATATATATATATATATATATATATATATATCTAATTGGATGTAGGGGAGCATGAACCATTATTGTTGACATTACCCTTGAGGTAAAAGGTTGTGGGGCAAAACTATAAGCCCCTATCTTTCTCTGTGTCCGGCTAAAACTCCGTAACCACAAGTATCGCGTGAGTGTTAGCAATTATGGAGGACTAAATGATAGATGGGTATGTAGACTTGCTTTTTAGCTCTGACATAGACTCTTTCCGATGTTATGATAAATTGCAATTGCTTCAATGACTGAGATTATAGTTTGTCGGAGCCCAATAAGGTTTACGATTTATACTTTTACATTGTGAATAGATCATCACTTGAACATAAGTAATCATATGACAAAATCTATATATGTTGTTGTTATGAGAATAATCATGATGCCTTCATGTCTGTAATTTATTTTTATCGACGCCTCTACCTCTAAACATGAGGACATATTTATTGTTATCGGCTTTTCGCTTGAGGACAAGCGAGGTCTAAGCTTGGGGGAGTTGATACGTCCATTTTGCATCATGCTTTTATATCGATATTTATTGCATTATGGACTGTTATTTCACTTTATGACACAATACTTATGGCTATTCTCTCTTATTTTACAAGGTTTACATAAGGAGGGAGAATGCCGGCAGCTCGAATTCTGGTCTGGAAAAGGAGCAAATATTAGAGACCTATTCTGCGCAACTCCAAAAGTCCTGAAACTCCACGGAACGTCTTAAAAGAAATAAAGAAAAATCCATGCCAAAGATGAGAAAAAAATAAGGAGGAACTTTTCGGGACGAGACTCAGCCGCCACGAGGCGGAACCTTGGCGGATCCAATCCAGAGCTCCGGCAGAGCTGTTCTGCCAGGGAAACTTCCCTCCGGGAGGGGGAAATCATCACCATCGTCATCACCAACGCTCTTCTCATCGGGAGAGGGCAATCTCCATCAACATCTTCACCAGCACCATCTCATCTCCAAACCCTAGTTCATCTCTTGTATCCAATTCTTGTCTCAAAGTCCCGGATTGGTGCTAGTAGGTTGCTAGTACTGTTGATTACTCCTTGTAGTTGATGCTAGTTGGTTTATTTGGTGGAAGATCATATGTTCAGATCCTATATGCATATTAATACCCCTTTGATTATGGACATGAATATTCTTTGTGAGTAATTACGTTCGTTCCTGAGGACAAGGGAGAATTCTTGCTATGAGTAGTCAGGTGAATTTGGTATTCGTTTGATATTTTGATAAGATGTATGTTGTCTAGCCTCTAGTGGTGTTATGTGAACATCGACTACATAACACTTCACCATTATTTGGGCCTAGAGGAAGGCATTGAGAAGTAATAAGTAGATGATGGGTTGCTAGAGTGACAGAAGCTTAAACCCTAGTTTATGCGTTGCTTCGTAAGGGGCTGATTTGGATCCATATGTTTCATGTTATGGTTAGTTTACCTTAATACATTTGTTGTAGTTGCGGATGCTTGCAATAGAGGTTAATCATAAGTGGGATGCTTGTTCAAGTAAGAACAGAACCCAAGCACCGGTCCACCCACATATCAAATTATCAAAGTATCGAACGCGAATCATATGAACGTGATGAAAACTAGCTTGACGATATTCCCATGTGTCCTCGGGAGCGCTTTTCCTATTATAAGAGTTTGTTCCAGCTTGTCCTTTGCTACAAAAGGACTGGGTCACCTTGCTGCACTTTATTTACTTTTGTTACTTGTTACTTGTTGCTCGTTACAATCTATCTTATCACAAAACTATCTGTTACCACTTATTTCAGTACTTGCAGAGAATACCTTGCTGAAAACCGCTTATTATTTCCTTCTGCTCCTCGTTGGGTTTGACACTCTTACTTATCGAAAGGACTACGATAGATCCCCTATACTTGTGGGTCATCATGTTCGCAGAAGATGCGTGTTCACACTTAATCCAACGTCTTGGTCCTATTAAGGAGGTGATAGCGCAGCGAACGAGGCAACCAGACTATAATGCTTTAACACTTTCACTTAGCCATAGGAGTTTGACGGTGGGGCTACTATATAGCCCCTGGTGGCTCCGCACTCTCCCGAATTCGGGGTGCATACATGCCTGGCCGGAAATGGCCCTTCGTTAAGGCAGAGGAATTCTAACATTTCGATAGGTCATCGAGTGGTTGACCGGTCTCACGCTATATCATGATAGTCAGTTTTCGGCTTTCTCTACTGAGGTGCTCGTCCGGATGAACCGGGGCACAATCGCAGTAGTTCTCCTGGTGCTGCCTTAGCCGATAGAGCGGAACGTAAGGCAGCAAAACACAGGAGCCGGGCAAACCCAACATTTGACCAAAGACATGATTCAGAGCTGATGCATATAAGGCCAAACTCGCGACGCCGAACACTCCCTAAGGTATTCGGTCTTTATGGTATGAACCGGGCCTAAACAGTGCCCTTTGTAAGAAGCCCCTGGTGTCTAGGTACGTGCATTATTCTGACGTGGCCACATGCCAAGACGTCAGCATCCTTCTCAATAGTACTGAGAATCCGAGGTGTGTGTATCAACAACAGACAGTAAGAAAGGTTTACGCAGGGTCTTAATCTAAAAAGAATCCTTGGAACGGGTCCCTGCTGCACGTCTGCGCCTGTGTCTCCGTTGTGTCGTATCCTGGACGGGTGTAGCACGATGGTCATCTGTAAAAGAGAGGAACTTAGGTGAAAAGTTGTCGTACAAAAAGGTAGGTTTAAAGAAACCATGTACAGTTCAAGATGAGTAAAAATTGCCACTTGTCTGCGTGCGTTGAGCCCCTTGTATTTGAATAGGGGTGTTGTCGGTGTCAAAACCGGCGGATCTCGGGTAGGGGGTCCCGAACTGTGCGTCTAGGCCGGATGGTAATAGGAGGCAAGGGACACGAAGCTTTACCCAGGTTCGGGCCCTCTCGATGGAGGTAAAACCCTACGTCCTGCTTGATTAATATTGATGATATGGGTAGTACAAGAGTAGATCTACCACGAGATCGGAGAGGCTAAACCCTAGAAGCTAGCCTATGGTATGATTGTTGTTGTGTATGTTGTCCTACGGACTAAAACCCTCCGGTTTATATAGACACCGGAGAGGGTTAGGGTTACACAAAGTCGGTTACAATGGTAGGAGATCTGCATATCCGTATCGCCAAGCTTGCCTTCCACACCAAGGAAAGTCCCTTCCGGACACGGGACGAAGTCTTCAATCTTGTATCTTCATAGTCCAGGAGTCCGGCTGAAGGTATAGTCCGGCTATCCGAACACCCCCTAATACAGGACTCCCTCAGTAGCCCCTGAACCAGGCTTCAATGACGACGAGTCCGGCGCGCAGATTGTCTTCGGCATTGCAAGGCGGGTTCCTCCTCCAAGTTCTTCATAGAAGATTTTGAACACAAAGATAGTGTCCGGCTCTGCAAAATAAGTTTCCACATATTGGCATAGAGAGAATAATATTTACACAAATCTAATCTGCTGACGTATTCCGTAGTGTGACACACCACGGCCAAGCCTTTATCCGAGTCGTTTCATTATCCCACCTCAGCGCGTCATGCGAGGAGGTTTCCTTGGCACATCTTGTTAAAGCAGAGATCGTGTCCCCTTATTCTGGGATTCTCATCAATACGGGCGTGGGTAACCCAACCGCGCCATTGATTACGGCGCTTGGAGATAAGCGAGTTTTACCAGGCTGGTGGGGACACGTAGTTGCGTCCACCCATATAAGGGGATAAGGATCCACCTTTTTACCTACGCCTTCTTCCTCCCTTGCTTATCCATTCTCGCGCACTCGAGCTCCAGCGCCCAAGTCCGCACTCCCCACCTCAACCTTCTCCAGCCATGTCCGGAGCGGGAGGCAAGTGGATGGTCTCCTCCGTCACGAAGGGACACATCAAAAAACTGAGGAAGGCCGGATACTTGTCTAACGACATTGCGTGCCGGCTTCCCAAAAAGGGGCAGCTCATCCCCACCCCTAGGCCCCATGAGAGGGTGGTGTTCCTCCCCCATTTCCTCCGCGGACTGGGCTTCCCTCTTCACCCATTTGTCCGGGGGCTCATGTTCTACTATGGCCTGGATTTCCACGATCTGGCCCCGAACTTTGTCCTCAACATCTCGGCGTTTATCGTCGTGTGCGAGGATTTCCTCCGCATCCACCCCCATTTCGGCCTATGGCTCAAGACTTTCAATGTCAAGCCGAAGGTGGTGCGCGGCAACCAGGCGGAGTGCGGAGGCGCCATGGTGGGCAAGATGGCCAACGTCTTATGGCTCGAGGGCTCCTTTGTGGAGACCCTGAAGGGGTGGCAATCGGGATGGTTTTACATCACTGAGCCGCGTGACCCCGAATGGGTCGCAGCCCCCGAGTTTCGATCCGGACCCCCTACGCGGCTCACCTCCTGGAAGGAGACGGGCCTGTCGTGGGGTAAAAAAGGAGAGTTGACCGGACTCCAAACATGCATCCAAACCCTGGTGAACAAGAAGCTCAAACTTGTCAACGTAGTCTAGGTTATGCTCATCCGCCTGATCCTCCCGTGTCAACAACGGGCTTTCAACCTGTGGGAGTTCGACCCGGCGCGGCACCAAATCTGAGCAGGCTCTTCGACATGACGTACGAAGATGCCTGGAAGGTGCTTTTTAAGGGCGCCGAGGCCCCCGCATCCGCTACCGAGGATCGCGGATTCAGTACGCAGCGTCACGCTCATGCGGTAAGCTGTTTTTTCCTTTTACAGGGTATCAGTTTTTCATAGTTTGACTCCATGCGGGATCTAAGCTCCCTTACCTTTGACAGGATTGGTAGGTGACGTCCGAACAGATCAACTGTCCAGCTCCTTTGCCCGAAGGCCCAGCGGACGCTCGCTTGGCGAAGCTGCTGGTTTCGGCACCCTATGTGGTGCCGGAGAAGAAGGCTGCGAAAAAGGCCACGGGGACTCGAAAGAGTGCCCGGCACCAGGAGGTGTCGGATCCATCATCCAACGGTTCCGAGGTGCATTCCTCCAAGACGAGGAGGAAGAAGAAGAGACCTCTCCCCCTCCAGCGGGAGGAGAGAAGAAAAGGAAGGCCGCCCTCTCTGGGGAGGCCGGAGGGTCCAAGAAGGGGAAAACCCTTCCTCCGGACTACTCCACCAACGTCGACGATGACGGAGAGGAGTGGCTGCCCAGGGCCAAGCCCCTGGCAAAATCGTAAGTATCCGGATACCAGAGTAATTCATAGTATTCGTTTATTGCACAGCTTTCCCTTATGTCGAATATTTTTATGCATCCCACCCAAAGACCGGCTCGACGCGTCGTCGAGCGGCTCACTGGACTCATCGGATGTGAACTCGCTTCCGACGGCTTCCTCCCCCCGCCCTACGGACGACACCGAAGTGTTGTCCCAACAGGTTCCAAGCTTGGAGGAGGTGGTCCTGGAGGCGCCGCAAGGCGACCTCCCGGACTCCAGGAGTAAAGGGGATGAAACCCCCCAGGGCTCCAAGTCCGGCTCTAGGCCGGACACCGCTCCGGAACCTTCAACGGTTCCAGAGTTCGGCGGGGGACCTCCTTCCAAGAGGAGCAAGCCCACCGTGCCGGTGACCCCCGTCCAACCGGAGGCGCCGGACAATCGGTTGGGGGCGCTCCATGGCGCCTCCATCGACGAGGAGCACCGCACCATTATGAGTGCGGTGGTCCAGAAGGTTCAGTCCGCCAAGAGTGGACTGACTAAAGCTTGTACTAGCCTTTTAAGAGGCTTTGAGGCAAGTAAAGAATGTGTAAATAATATTACCGCATAGACAGTAGCCCCTGATGCTCTGTTTGGCGTTCGGGAAGAAAAGCCGAATAGAGGATCAAATAAAGTTCGCAGGAGTCTAACAAAAAAGAGTCAATATGCGTATGCAGGCTTCTCTGCTTGTGTCCACCGCACTGACTGCGGAAGTGGACACGCTAAAGCAGAACCTTGAGCGGTCCGAGCAAGAGCTCGGGCGTGCCAAGAAGCAGCTCGAGGACAATGAAGGTAAGAAATACCTTGTTTAAACATATATAAAAAGGTGCAATTGCAAAGAATGACAGGATTATCGTGGCTATTGTAGGGGCCACGTCTGAGGTGGCGGTCCTTAAGCAAGCGCTGGTTGAGGCCGAGAAGAGGGCGACCACGGAGCGCACCGAGTGGGAGAAGTATGAGGCCGAGGTTGGCAAGGTGCGGCAAGAGCTCCAGGCTATCATTGAAAAACATGAGAGTTTGGAGCTTGACTCAAAGACGCGAGCGTCCGAGCTTGCGGTGGCTATTGAAAATGCCAAGGCCGAATGCCAGAAGACCCTCCAGGAGTTGGATGAGGTGAAGAAGATAGCGGCGGGTAAGGCATTCTTTATGCAAAGCAAACACATAAACGTGAGTTACTTGTTACTTACCCGAATCCGGAGCTCTCCAGGAGCGTTCGCAGATCTTCCCTGGAGTGTGTCCGATGCCGCCGCATTCTATCGAGCCGAGGAGGGCAGCTCGACAGAGAAGGTGTTCTGGTCTCAGTATGCTGAGGCCGGACACCCCGTGCCTCTGAGTGACCAGCTGAAGCAACTGGTCGAGCTCCACAAGGCGGCCGAACAGGCCATGAAGGGCCTCATAGTTCGGCTGTGGCCTGGAGAGGCTCTTCCTGGGAGCTATTTCGGGCTGGTGCGGCGGCTGGTGGAGGCCTGTCCAAGGCTCGAAGTCATCAAGCGCTCCGTCTGCATTGAAGGTGCCCGTAGGGCCCTTGCCCGTGCTAAGGTGCACTGGGGCAAGCTGGATACTGAGAAGCTTATGAAGGACGGGCCACCATCGGGGAAAGAGCATCGCAAGCCCGAGAATTATTATAAGGATGTTCTGAAGGGTGCCTGCCTTGTGGCGGATGAATGTTCTAGGAATGTAATTTTTGAGTGAAACTTGCTCGTTTTGTCCTGTGCACTGAAAACTTGTTCATATGCACTAAGCAATGCTGTTGGAATTTAAAATATTACCTTCTGTGCGGTTGTTTATCAATTCTGAGAGATGGCAAGTCGTCGGCTTCCGCCCCCGTGCTGGGGTGTTTGGGGATAAACCCGAGCGCTCTTTTTCCCATGTTTGGGTCCTTCGAGGGAGGCGCTCAGCCCAACGAACAAGGCAATCGGACTATAATGCGTGAACACTCTCACTTAGCCATAGAATTCTATAATTTTAAATTTCGGCGAAGCCCCTGGTATTCGGAAAACCGAGTTCGGGGCGCTATCCACTCCTTGGCCGGACTGAGCCGGCTCCTTGCTCTAAGCGGCATAAGTCTTTAGGGACTCGAAAAATCTCTCGAACAGCGACCAGCTCTCGCTTCATCATGACAGTCAGTTTTAGCTTTCTCCACTGAGGTGCTCGACCCAGCTCAACTGGGGCACAATCGCAGTGGTTCTCCTAGTGCTACCTTAGCCGATATAGCAGAACGTAAGGCACCAAAACATAGGAGCCGGTCAAACCCAACTATTGACCCAAGACATGATTCAGAGCCGATGCATATAATGCTATAAGTTCGGGGTGCCGCACTTGTTAAAGTGTTCGGACTTCTCACACCATATTGAGGGGTGCTAAAGCCCCTGGCGTATTTAGGCCGTACCAAAGTGTACGGGTGCAATATGTCGTTAAGGAACATATATATATATATATAAAGAGTAATGCAAAAATAGATAAAAGCTATGCATTGCTTATTAAAGAGGGCTGTGATCAAAGCAGAACGATACAAATAATGCGATAAGCAAAAGGTTGGACTATGTAACATGTCCATTCCAGGGGCAAGCTGCGGAATAGTATGCGAAACAGGTATACTACTTGTGATAGAGACCACCTGGGAGTTCCGTAATGCGGCGTGGCTTGTCTGCTTCCCTGGTTCTTGCATCGTTTGTGCGGCAATGGAACTGCCGAACAGGCCTTCCGAAGAGTGGAGTCCTGAAAGTAAGAGAAAATTAAAAAACCGGCAGCCCCTGGTGCGGTTTAAGCCATGTTTCGGGCGTGCCGTGATGGTGCCCCTCCCCTTGTACCCATGGTATTTCTAGAGCGTAGTTATGTACGCGAAGTACTGGTATCGCATTTTTGCGAGGGCTGGGGTTGGGGCCGCATTGCTGCGCCTGCTCGGGTCGTGCCAGGCGGTCTTGTTGTAGGTTACTCCGGGCGCGCTTGACGGTGTCCGGTCATTTAATGGCCGGACTGGAGAACTGCCTGGAGAGGCTGCTTTGTACTTCTGCTACAAGGGCCGCCGTGTGCTCCTCCATTCGGAGGGAGCGTTCGGTGTTTCCATTGACCGTAATTACTCCTCGAGGGCCTACCATTTTGAGCTTAAGGTATGCGTAGTGCGGTACCACATTGAACTTGGCGAATGCGGTTCGCCCGAGCAGTGCATGATAGCCACTGCGGAATGGGACTATGTCGAAGATTAACTCCTCGCTTCGGAAATTATCCGAAGATCCGAAGACCACTTCAAGTGTGATTGAGCCTGTATAGCTGGCCTCTACACCTGGTATTACGCCTTTAAAGGTCATTTTGGTGGGCTTAATCCTCGAGGGATCTATGCCCATTTTCCGCACTGTATCCTGGTAAAGCAGGTTCAGGCTGCTGCCGCCGTCCATAAGGACTCTAGTGAGATGAAATCCGTCAATAATTGGGTCTAGAACCAATGCGGCGAATCCGCCATGACGGATGCTAGTGGGATGGTCCCTTCGATCAAAGGTGATCGGGCAGGAGGGCCATGGGTTGAACTTTGGGGCGACTGGCTCTACCGCGTATACGTCCCTTAACGCGCGCTTCCGTTCCCTTTTGGGGACGTGGGTTGAGTATATCATGTTCACCATCCGCACTTGTGGGGGAAAACCCTTCTGTCCACTGTTGTTCGGCGGCCAGGGCTCCTCGTCGTCATCGCTATGCAGCCCCTTGTCTTCATTTTCGGCATTTAACTTGCCTGCCTGCTTGAATACCCAACAATCCCTATTGGTGTGATTGGCCGGCTTTTCGGGGGTGCCATGTATCTGGCATAAGCGGTCGAGTATTCGGTCCAAACTGGACGGGCCCCTAGGATTCCTTTTGAATGGCTTTTTTCGCTGACCGGATTTAGAGCCTCTGAATCCGGCATTAACTGTCGTATCCTCAGTATTGTCGCCGTTAATGCGGCGCTTCTGCTTGTTGCGACGCGACCTGCCACTACTGTCCCTGGTATCCGAATTACCAGGGTTCTTGGTCATATTGTTGCTACGAGCAAGCCAGCTGTCTTCTCCCGCGCAAAAGCGGGTCATGAGTGTCGTGAGTGTTGCCATAGACTTCGGCTTTTCCTGTCCAAGGTGCCGGGCAAGCCACTCATCACGGATATTGTGCTTGAAGGCTGCTAGGGCCTCAGCGTCCGGAGAGTCGACTATTTGATTTTTCTTTGTTAGGAACCGTGTCCAGAATTGCCTGGCCGATTCCTCTAGTTGCTGAATTACGTGACTTAGGTCATCGGCGTCTGGGGGTCGCACATAAGTGCCTTGGAAATTGTCGAGGAATGCGGCTTCGAGGTCCTCCCAACAACTGATTGATCCTGTTGGCAAGTTGTTAAGCCAATGCCGAGCTGGTCCTTTAAGCTTGAGTGGGAGGTATTTGATGGCGTGGAAATCATCGCCGCGGGCCATGTGGATATGAAGGAGATAATCCTCGATCCATACCGTAGGATCTGTTGTGCCATCATATGATTCGATGTTTACGGGTTTGAAACCCTCGGAGATTTGATGATCCATTATTTCGTCTGTGAAGCATAGTGGGTGTGCGACGCCTCTGTACTGGGCTATATCATGACGTAGCTCCAATGAGCTTTGTCTACTGTGTTCGGCCCTGCCGAATTTGTGGCCAGCGTGACGGTTACCATCTCGAGCCGTGGGGCGCCCACGCGATCCGTAGATCAATCTTGTTTGCCTTTCCTTGTCCTCCAACATATCTCGTAAGTCTGGCACATATTCCCGTGCCTTGGTACGGGGTGCGGCTTGAGTGGAGGGCCGAGAGGCCTCTCTATCGCGGCCACGAGGTGGCCGGTCGGCCGCATCAAGTGCTTCCTCCTCTAATCGGGGTAGCAACCTGCACTTTGGGTAGCTCTTGGAGGGGCGTTCGAGTTTATGCTCTTCGGCCGCAAGGACTTCAGTCCATTTGTCGACTAGCAAATCTTGGTCAGCTCTAAGATGTTGCTGTTTTTTCTTGAGGCTTCTTGCCGTGGCCATAAGCCTGCGTTGAAAACGCTCTTGCTCGACGGGATCCTCTGGCACGACGAATTCATTGTCGTTGAGGCTTGCCTCGTCTTCGGAGGGAGGCATATAATTATCGTCCTCGACCTCTCTGTCTGCCGCTCTCTCATGAGGGCTGGTTTCTCCATCCTCCTGTGCTAAATCTTGCTGGAGGGGGTTTTCTTCAGCACTTTCTGGAGTATTATTATCTCTCGTGCTGGAATCACCGTATTTGTTTTGACGGGATTTTGAGCGGCGCCGCTGACGCCGGCACTTAGGCTGTTTCTTGGAGGGGTCATCCTCCGCTGTTCCATCGCCATCTCCTTCTTTTGGGGTGTCCACCATGTATATGTCATATGACGAGGTGGCTTTCCAGGGCCTGATAGGCGCTGGTTCTTCATCGTCTCCTTCATCGGCGTCCATACCGTCGATGTCTTCGGAGTCGAAGTCGAGCATGTCGGTTAAGTCGTCGACAGTGGCTACAAAGTGGGTGGTGGGTGGGCTTTGAATTTCTTCATTGTCTGAATCCCAACCTTGCTGACCGTAGTCTGGCCAGGGCTCTCCTAATAAAGAGAGAGACTTCAGTGTCTTCAGAATATCGCTGAAAGGCGAGTGCTGAAAGATGTCCGCGGCAGTAAACTCCATGATCGGCGCCCAATCGGATTCGATCGGCAGGGGCGCGAAGGGTTCGGAGTCCGAAGAGGAGTCCGGCTCCTTGGAGTCACGAGTCTCGCAGAGTGCGGGGCTGGTGTTCAGCTCGATCGCCGTTGGGATCGCAGCCCCCGAGGCGGCGTCCAACCACCCATCCTCGCTCGGCGCAGTTGGCTCCGAATTAAGGGTCGAAGCCGATGCGGGTGCGGCCTCCAGGGCACTGTTAGGCGGCAGAGATAGATCATGCTCGTCATGACAGTGCGGCGCGCTCGGCAGTGGCTCGAATCCATCGAAGATCAAGTCCCCGCGGATGTCAGACGTGTAGTTTAAGCTTCTAAATCTGACCTGACGGCCAGGGGCATAGCTTTCGATCTGCTCCAGATGGCCAAATGAATTGGCCCGCAGTGCGAAGCCGCCGAAGACGAAGATCTATCCGGGGAGGAAGGTCTCACCCTGGACTGCATCGCCATTGATGATCGTAGGAGCCATCAAGCCTGACAGCGACGACACAGAGGAACTCTTAATGAAAGCACCAATGTCGGTGTCAAAACCGGCGGATCTCGGGTAGGGGGTCCCAAACTGTGCGTCTAGGCCGGATGGTAACAGGAGGCAAGGGACACGAAGTTTTACCCAGGTTCGGGCCCTCTCAATGGAGGTAAAACCCTACGTCCTGCTTGATTAATATTGATGATATGGGTAGTACAAGAGTAGATCTACCACGAGATCGGAGAGGCTAAACCCTAGAAGCTAGCCTATGGTATGATTGTTGTTGTGTATGTTGTCCTACGGACTAAAACCCTCCGGTTTATATAGACACCGGAGAGGGTTAGGGTTACACAAAGTCGGTTACAGTGGTAGGATATCTGCATATCCGTATCGCCAAGCTTGAGTTCCACGCCAAGGAAAGTCCCTTCCGGACACGGGACGAAGTCTTCAATCTTGTATCTTCATAGTCCAGGAGTCCGGCTGAAGGTATAGTTCGGCTATCCGAACACCCCCTAATCCAGGACTCCCTCAGGTGTGGTCATCAAACCTGTATGAATTACATATAGCTATGCCGGACTCGTCTAACCGTGTCCGTGGTCTTGACGACCTCGAATGCTTTAGTTGGTGAGGCCGTTTTAGTGTGCGGCTGCCAAGGCGGCCGCACTCTCTTTGGCGTGCAGGGATCGCTCAATATTTCCATTTACTGTAATGATGCCACGTGGACCGGGCATCTTAAGCGTGAGGGAAGCGTAATACGGTATTGCATTAAAGCGAGCGAAAATTTCGCGTCCAAGTAGTGCTTGATAGCCACTTTGGAATGGAGCAATGTGGAAGGTTAAATTTTCGCTACGGAAGTTGTCGGGGAAGCCGAATATAACCTCTAGTAGCAGGGAGCCCACGCAATGAGCCCCTGAGCCTGGTGTTACTCCTCTAAAGGTAGTATTACTGTGGCAAATTTTCGTTGGGTCTATCCCCATTTTGCGGATTGTGTCCTGATATATCAGGTTTAAGCTGCTGCCGCCGTCCATCAGGACTCGTGTGAAGTGGTATCCGTCAATTATTGGATCTAATACCAAAGCAGCCCATCCTGTGCTCCGGATACTTGTTGAGTAATCCTGATGGTCTAAGGTGATTGGTTGAAATGGCCAGTGGCAGAACACCACGGTGATAGGCCCTTGGGCGTGTTTATCTGGGAGTGCCGCTTTGCTTCTCCCCTTTATCACGTGTAACATGTTTACTGTTTTGACTTCTGGTGGAAATTTCTTCTGTTCCCCAGTGTTTTGCTTGCGAGTCTCATCCTCGTCTTCGCTTGGTGTATCCTGCCCCTTATGTTCGGCGTTGAGCTTGCCGAACTGCTTGAAGACCCAACATTCTCTGTGGGTATGATTTGCAGGTTTATCGGGGGTGCTATGGATCTGACATATTTGGTCCAGAATTTTGTTTAAGCTGGAAAGTTCATCTCTGGCGCCTTTAGAGGGCGGCTTTTGATGACCTGGCCGAGAGCTTCTTAATCCGGCGTTTACCCTCATGCTCTTCGGGATGTCTTCTTTATTCTGGCGCTTATTATTTTTGTTGCGTCGTGATTTCCCGTTTCCATCTCTAACTTCGGATGTACTTGGGTCGTTGGTGCTGCATCAGGCTAGCCAGCTGTCCTCACCCGTGCAAAAGCAGATCATGAGGCTTGTTAATGCTGCCATTGTTCTCGGCTTTTCTTGGCCGAGGTGTCTGGCAAGCCATTCATTGCGGATGCTATGCTTGAAAGCTGCCAAGGCTTCGGCGTCCGGACAGTCGACTATTTGGTTCTTTTTAGTAAGAAACATGTTCCAAAGCTTCCGGGCTGACTCTCTGGGTTGTTGAGTTATATGACTCAAATCGTGCGCGTCCGGAGGTCGGACATATGTCCCTTGAAAATTTGCCCGAAAAGCGTCTTCGAGCTCTTCCCAGCTTCCAATGGAGCTTTCGGGGAGGCTTTTAAGCCAGTGCCGAGCTGGCCCTTTGAGCTTGAGGGGTAAGTACTTGATGGCGTGGAGATCATCTCCTCGAGCCATATGGATATGGAGGATATAGTCCTCAATCCAGACCCCAGGGTCTGTTGTTTCGTCATATGCCTCTATGTTTACGGGTTTGAATCCCTCTGGAAATTCATGGTCCAGCACCTCGTCGGTGAAACATAGGGGGTGTGTGGCACCCCTGTATCTGGGTGTACCATGGTGTTCGGATGTTTGTTGTGTTGCATCGTATGCTGGAGCGCACTTGCGTGGTCCATAGATGGATCTGGTTGTGTCGTCCTTTTGATGCGAGCCCTCGCGTGGATCGCGTATTGGCTTATGTGCTGCGTTGTTTGCCGCTCTATGTTGGCCGTGAGGTCGTCTATCCGGCCAGATGGCCATTTTAATTTTTGGTTGCGGGGGATCTAAGGCCTCCTCATCGAATTCAGGTAGCAACTTCCGTTTCGGGTAGCTCTTGGTGTGGCAATTACTGCCGTACTTCGCTGCTGTGTTGAGTACTTTACTCCATCTGATTTTGAATGTGTCTTGCGCAGCCTTGAGCCTTTGCTTCTGCTTTTTTAGACTCCTCGTGGTGGCAACAAGCCTTTGATGGGCATTCTGTTGCTCCAGGTGTCTGTCCGGTGTGATGTCGTCCGGACTATTATCTTTGACAGAGTCGGGTTGTTCGGTTTGATTCTCCATGTTGCCGTGGTCCAGCGATGGTTCACCCTACTCTAACGCTGGGTCTATATGATCGTTGCTTCTGCCGAGGCGGGATTTGGGGCGGCACTTACGCCGCCGCTTTGACTGCTTCTCGAGGGGACAACCCTTCGTTGCGACCTTCCGTTCCTCGTCGTCGTCTTTTTTGGTGTGTCCACCATGTATACGTCATGTGATGAAGTGGGCGTCTAGTGCCCTGTGGGCAGTGGTTCCTGTTCGTCTCCTGCATCGTCGTCCATACCGTCGATGTCTTCGGAGTCAGAGTCGAGCATGTCAGTTAAGTCATCGACAGAGGCTACTAAGTGGGTGGTGGGTGGGCGGAGAATTTCTTCGTTATCTGCATCCCAATCCTGCCGGACATAGTTCGGCCCGGATCCTCCTGACAAGGAGAGAGACCTTAATGAGTTCAGTATATCGCCGAAGGGCGAGTGCTGAAAAATATCCGCGGAGGTAAACTCCATGGTCGGCGCCCAACTGGATTCGATAGGAACGGACGCAGGCGGTTCGGAGTCCGTGGCCGGAGAAGAATCCGGCAGTTTAGCAACACGGCTCTCGTGAAGGGTAAGGTCGATATTCGGCTCGATCGCCGTTGGGGATACGGCCTCTGTGGCGGGGTCTATCCACCTGTCCATGGGAGGCGCAACTGGCTCCGAATTAAGGGCCGGAGCGGCTGCCGGTGCGATTTCTTGAACACCGTCTGATGGCAGAGCTAAATCGTACTCATCGTGACCACGTGGCGCACAAGGCAGGGGCTCGAATCCGTCGAAGATCAAGTCTCTGCGGATATCGGCCATGTAATTTAAGCTTCCAAACCTGACCTGATGGCCAGGGGTGTAGCTTTCGATCTGCTCCAGATGGCCAAGCGAGTTGGCCCGCGGTGCGAAGCCGCCGAACACAAAGATTTGTCCAGGGACAAAAGTCTCGCCCTGGACTGCATCGCTATCAATGATAGTGGGAGCCATCAAGCCTAATGGCGACGACACAGAGGAACTCTCAACGAAAGCACCAATGTCGGTGTCAAAACTGGCGGATCTCGGGTAGGGGGTCCCGAACTGTGCGTCTAAGGCGGATGGTAACAGGAGGCAGGGGACACGATGTTTTACCCAGGTTCGGCCCCTCTTGATGGAGGTAAAACCCTACATCCCGGTTGATTAATATTGATGATATGGGTAGTACAAGAGTAGATCTACCACGAGATCGGAGAGGCTAAACCCTAGAAGCTAGCCTATGGTATGATTGTATGTTGCCCTACAGACTAAAACCCTCCGGTTTATATACACACCGGAGAGGGTTAGGGTTACACAAGGCCGGTTACAAAGGAGGAGATATCCATATCCGTACTGCCTAGCTTGCCTTCCACGCCAAGTAGAGTCCTATCCGGACACGGGACGAAGTCTTCAATCTTGTATCTTCATAGTCCAACAGTCCGGCCAAAGGATATAGTCCGGCTGTCCGGAGACCCCCTAATCCAGGACTCCCTCAACGGGCAAGCCTACAAGCACTCCCATTTCCTCCTTTTCATTTCTAATTATTCTTTTTTATCTTGTCACAGGTGACGCAAAATATTGGTCATCTCACAGACTCTTTCGGAGTTCGGCTTCATACACTTACCCCAAGGTTGTTCCTGTTGAAGGAATCCTTTAACCGAGGCAAGGCGGCGCAGACGTGCGATAGGAGGTCCAAATAATTTTGTAGACCGCACTCTCTATTTAGAACCTGTAAAAATGCCTTCTCCCTCAGCCTTCGACCACCGGCATGCCAAATAGCCTGGGTCGTGGCATTATTATTTGTAAAATGGCAATTGACATATCAATCACATCCCAGTGAACATAATCCATACCCAGTATTCGCTTTTTCCTAAAAAAGCTAAATTTCTCCGGTTGTTTCACACTCACACCTCGGCACGGGTTGCCAGGGGCTCGATATGGGAACAAATGAATTGCCGACAAGTCCGAACAGCTTTATAGCACACTTCGGCGTCGCGAGTTTGGCCTTATATGCATCCGCTCCGAATCATGTCTTTGGTCAATAGTTGGGTTGCTCGGCTCCTGTGCTTACTACCTTACGTTCCGCTATATCGGCTAGGGTAGTAAAGGGAGAACTACTGCGATTGTGTCCCAGTTTATCCGGATGAGCATCTCAGTAGAGAAAGCCGAAAAGTGACTGTCATGATGCGGCGAGAGCTGGTCAACCACTCGATGACTTATTAGAATCTTTCGCGATTCCTCCCGTATTGCATGAAGGACCATTCTTCTGGTCACTCATGTAACGCACCATATTCGGATGACTACGTACATACCACGGGCTATATCCTAGACCCACCATCAAACTCCTATGGCTAAGTGAAAGTGTTAAAGCCCTAATAGTCCGATTGCCTAGTTCGCCGCACTAACACCTCCTTCATGGACCAAGACGTTGGATCAAGAGTGATCAAGTGCTTTTCCGAACACCCCCATATTTTATGCGAGGGGGCTGAAGCCGACGACTGGAAAACTTTCAGATTATACAAAAATGGTCGCACAGGAGGAGCCACAACTTCTAGGCATAATCTTAAAATATAATAATATTGTTTTTACAATTTCAATACATTTCACTCGAACATCATCTCTTTCGAGCACTGACCCTCTATCAAGCGGGCACCCTCTAAGACATCCTCAAAATAATACTCTGGTGTGTGATGCTCCTTACCCTCGGGTGGACTTTTCGCTGCAACATCGGTGGCCTTCATCTTCGCCCAATACGTCTTCACACGGGCAAGGGCCATCCGTGCACCTTCAATGCACGTGGACCGCTTAATAGCGTCGATACGCGGCACCGCATCACTTAGTCATCGTACCAAGCCAAAATAACTCTTCGGAATTGGCTCAGTTGGCCATAGCCGGACTACGATGTCCTTCATGGCAGAGCTGGATATCTTGTGGAGCTCGGCCCACTGGGCCATCTGTTCGTTCAGTAACAATGGGCACTTTGGTGTGCCGAATTGTGACCAAAAATGCTTCTCCGTCGCATGCCCTTCCTGCGCTTCGTAAAATTGCGCCGCATCGGAGGCACTCTTTGGCAAGTCCAAAAAGGCGCCTGGGGAGATCCACATTTGATTAAGAGGGGCATACTTTGGATCGCCAAACTTAGTCTTTAATAAGAAAGGCTTACCGGGCGCTATCTCCCCGGCTTGCCGGATCTCTTCACGAGCCGCTCTAGACTCAGATCATGCTTCTCTTGCCTCTTGTAATGCCCTGTCAAGATCGGCTGCTTTGGCCTTGTTATCCTTCTCGAGGAATTCGCACCGGACAGTGGATTCCTTTAGCTCGCGCGCCATAATTGCCATTCTCTCCTCACATTGGCGCTGCGCGGCCTCTCCGGCTTCTACTCATCAGCTGCCTTCTTGGCAGCCACATTACTCATCCGGGCTTGCTCCTTGGCTCGAACAAGTTCAACCCGCAGGGTCTCAACCGCGACAGCACTATCTGCAGATACACATGTCTCAGAACATAATTCTAGCTTCATGCTTGTGTTACTATACATATTCTAACACATACCTTGCGCCTCGTCGAGTCGCCTGTTAATAAGCGTGATGTCGTTATCCGCCACATCAAGCTTATGCTCCAGACCTGCAACCTCCGTAGTGTGGGCAATCGTCATGGATGTAACAGCCTGTGTTTCCAGTCATTAGATTATTACCTGAGAACATCTTTTTCGATCCTCTGATTGCCTACCTTTGGGTGCCAACTAGAGTCTCAGGGGCTACTATCTATACATAGGTGCATTTTGCGTATAAAGCACAACCGAAAATTTAACATTACATACCTCAAAGCCTCTTAGCAGGCACATGAAGGCTTCATTCAATCCGCTTTTCGTGGACAGAATCCTCTCCACCACCGTACCCATCAAGGTACGATGATCATATGAGATTGACGAACACCATAACATGTCCGTCAGTGTATCCGGCGCATCCGGATTCTTGGAAGCAGCAGTGGCAGTACAGACTCCCTTCGATAGGGTATGTTCACTCGACCCTAGAGTCGTCTTCGGTTGTACGGACCCTTGTACGGACCGTACACTTCGGACTCTGGGCGACCGAAGTCTCACCTTGGGGCGCTGGCTCTATTATCCCCTGATCGGGAGAGACCCTCCGGGACGACACCTCGATGTCGTCTGCCCTGTTGGGTGAGGAAGCTTGTGGAGGCGTTTCACTTTCCATCATCTCGGGTAAAAGGTCCTCCGAAGAGGAGGATTGTTGAGGAAGACTGTGTGCCGGACTACAAAACGCATATTCCAGATGTTACCTTTGCAAAGAGAAAAGGAATGGGGTATGTTTAAAATATCTTTGTTCACTTACAATTCGGTTGGAGGCTTGTCCTTACGAAGGGATTGTGCGACAACAACACCTTCCGAGCATGAACCGCCCGACAGGGGCATTCTGCCCCGCTTAGGAGCCCTTACATCCCAACTCTCGGAGGCGGCCCTCTTCTTACCATAGGAAGAAGGATGTCGGCTTCTCCTCCTCTTTTGTCTTCGGAAGAAGGAGCCCTAGTCTCCCCGGACACAGTGTGTGGTTTGCCTCCAGGATGGAAGCCGCCTTTGGCTCCCCCGCTCTTCTCATTCTCCTCTTCCACCGGCGCCTGGTATGGCACCGGGACCAGCATCCTTTCTAGTATGGGACTAGCTGAGTCTTCGGGAAGAGGAGCCGAACACCTAATTTGCTCCGCCTTCTTTATCCAGCCCTGGAAGAAGATGGTTTTCTCAGCATCTTATTATGAGATGCGTGTCCAAGCTATGTTCGAGAATCGAGTGCTTACCTAGGTAGCTGGATGGTTGCAGTCGAGGCCGATTTCCTCTGTAGTATCCAGCCACTGTTTTCGTTTCCCGAAAAATAACTTCCACATTCCTCTATGCATCGCACCAAAGAAGTGCTGAAGGGTTCGTGGTCCTTCTGGATTAAACTCCCACATACGGAGGGGCCGTCTTTGGCACGGGAGGACCCGACGGACTAGCATTACTTGAATCACGTCGATGAGTTTGGTGTTCTTCTCAAGGAGACTCCGGATACGGCTCTGTAGAATCTGCACTTCATCAGTTGATCCCCAGTCCAACCCCTTATTAACCCACGATGCGAGTTGAATTGGAGGGCTAGATCGGAATGCAGGTATAGCCGCCTACTTGGTGCCACGAGGTTCAGTGATGTAAAACCATTCCCATTGCCATAAGTCGGAAGATTCTATGAAGGATACTTTTAGCTAGGGAGCATTGATAAGTTTGCCCACTGTAGCACCACCGCACTCTGCTCGTCCCCCGTCGACTACCTTCGGCTTCACATTAAAAGTCTTAAGCCATAAGCCGAAGTGTGGGGGAATACAGAGGAAAGCTTCGCACGTGATGATGAACACCGAGATGTGAAGGAATGAGTCTGGAGTTAAATCGTGAAAATCTAGCCCGTAATAGAACATAAGCCCTCGAACAAAGGGGTGGAGGGAGAAACCTAGCCCTCGAAGGAAGTGGGAGATGAATACGACCCTCTCGCTGGATCTGGGAGTAGGAATAACCTGACCTTGAGCAGGAAGCCTGTGGGAGATTTCCGTGGTCAGGTATCTGGCTTCCCAGAGCTTCGCGATGTCCTCCTCTATGACGGAGGAAGGCACCCACCGACCTTGAGGACTGAGGGTGTCCATAGCTAGGAAGCTTGAAACAATCGAAACCTTGGGCGCTGGAGCTCGAGATTGGAGAGGATGAGGAAAGGGTTGGAGTAAAAAAGCCAGATGGGCCCTAGTCCCTTTATAAAGGCAATAAATATCAAACACCTCCTCCTCGACCTTGAAACCTTCCTATTCTTAAGGAATCATGCCAATCGGACGGTTGGAATCCCCACGCCCGTGTTGATGAGGATCCCACAATAAGGGGACACGATCTCTGCTTCGAGAAGACGTGCCAATGAAACGGCGTCTTGGAACATGGAACGGCGAGCGAAGAAAAAAACGGTTTGATATAATAACCATGTGGTGACGTGATATCGCATCACAGAAAAATTGTCAGCAGATTGGACTCGCAAAATATTGTTTCCTCTGTGGTAGTGTGTGGTATTTGTTTTGTAGATCCGGACACGATCTTGGTGTTCGAAGACTGTGTCGGAGTATTTGGAGGAGGAACCCGCCTTGCAATGCCGAATACAATCTGTGCACCGGACACCTCATCATTGAAGCCTGGTTCAGGGGCTACTGAGGGAGTCCTGGACTAAGGGGTCCTCGGGCGTCCGGTCTGTTGGGCATGGGCCGGACTATTGGACCATAAAGACACAAAATGGAAGACTTTCTCCCGTGTCCGGATAGGACTCTTCTTTGCGTGGATGGCAAGCCAGGCGGCCGGATATACTATTTCCTTTCTATGTAACCGACTTTGTACCACCCTAGTCCCCTCCGTGTCTATATAAACTGGAGGGTTTAGTCTGTAAGGGCAATCATAATCAGATAGGCTAGACTTCTAGGGTTTTAGCCATTATGATCTCGTGGTAGATCAACTCTTGTAACCCCCATACTCATCAATATTAATCTAGTAGGGCGTAGGGTTTTACCTCCATCGAGAGGGCCCGAACCTGGGTAAACATTGTGTTCCATGTCTCCTGTTACCATCAACCTCAGACGCACAGTTCGGGACCCCCTACCCGAGATCCGCCGGTTTTGACACCGACACCTGGCTCGGATGCCACTGTTGGGGAACGTAGAAATTTAAAAAAAATCCTACGCACATTAAGGGGGGCTGGCCCCCAAACCCTAAACCAATTCGGTTTGGGCCTAGGGGCGCGCCACACCACTTGCCCGCTGCCCTCTTTCTCCACTGGGGCCCATTAAGGCCCATTGACTCCCCAGGGGGTTCCCGTAACCTCCCGATACTCCGGAAAATGCCCGAACTCATCCAAAACCATTCCAGTGTCCAAACATAGCCTTCCAATATATCAATCTTTATGTCTCAATCATTTTGAGACTCCTCGTCATGTTCGTGATCATATCCGGGACTCCAAACTACCTTCGGTACATCAAAACACATAAACTCATAATATCGATCGTCATCAAACGTTAAGCGTGCGGACCCTACGGGTTCAAGAACTATGTAGACATGACCGAGACTCACTTCCTGTCAATAACCAATAGCAGAACCTGGATGCTCATATTGGTTCCTACATATTCTACGAAGATCTTTATCGGTCAAACCGCATAACAACATACGTTGTTCCCTTTGTCATCGGTATGTTACTTGCCCGAGATTCGATCGTCGGTATCTCAATACATACGTTACCGACAAGTCTCTTTACTCGTTCCGTAATGCATCATCCCGTTACTAGCTCATTAGTCACATTGCTTCCAAGGCTTATAGTGATGTGCATTACCGAGAGGGCCCAGAGATACCTCTCCGACAATCGGAGTGACAAATCCTAATCTCGATCTATGCCAACTCAACAAACACCATCGGAGACACCTGTATAGCATCTTTATAGTCACCCAGTTACGTTGTTGCGTTTGATAGCACAGTAAGTGTTCCTCCGGTATTCGGGAGTTGCATAATCTCATAGTCAGAGGAACATGTATAAGTTATGAAGAAAGCAATAGCAACAAACTAGACGATCATAGTGCTAAGCTAACGGATAGGTCAAGTCAATCACATCATTATCTAATGATGTGATCCCGTTCATCAAATGACAACTCTTGTCTATGACTAGGAAACTTAACCATCTTTGATTAACGAGCTAGTCAAGTAGAGGCATACTAGTGACACTCTGTTTGTCTATGTATTCACACATGTACTAAGCTTACGGTTAATACAATTCTAGCATGAATAATAAACATTTATCATGATATAAGGAAATATAAATAATAACTTTATTATTGCCTCTAGGGCATATTTCCTTCAAGGACTCCCTAGTCCTAGTAGGATTCCACCTCCCACACGGAGTAGGAAAGGGGGGGGCGGCCCCCTTATCCTAGTCCTAATCGGCCTCCTGCCTAAGGGGGGCGCACCAGCCCCTTGTGGGCTGGTGTGCTTCCTCTTATGGCCCATAAGGCCCATAACTTCTCCCCGGGGGTTCCGATAACCTCCCGGTACTCCGGAAAAATGCCTGAACCACTCGGAACCATTTCGATGTCCAAATGCAACCTTCCAATATATGAATCTTTACCTCTCGACCATTTAGAGACTCCTCTTCATGTCCGTGATCTCATCCGGGACTCCAAACAAACTTCGGTACATCAAATCACATAACTCATAATACAAATCGTCATCGAACGTTAAGCGCGCGGACCCTACGGGTTCGAGAACTATGTAGACATGACCGAGACACATCTCTGGTCAATAACCAATAGCGGAACCTGGATGCTCATATTGGTCCCTACATATTCTACGAAGATCTTTATCGGTCAAACCGCATAACAACATACATTGTTCCCTTTGTCATCGGTATGTTACTTGCCCGAGATTCGATCGTTGGTATCATCATACCTAGTTCAATCTCGTTACCGGCAAGTCCCTTTACTCGTTCCGTAATGCATCATCCCGTGACTAACTCATTAGTCACATTGCTTGCAAGGCTCATAGTGATGTGCATTACCGAGAGGGACCGGAGATACCTCTTCGATACACGGAGTGACAAATCCTAATCTCGATCTATGCCAACTCAACAAACACCATCGGAGACACCTATAGAGCATCTTTATAATCACCTAGTTACATTGTGACGTTTGATAGCACACAAGGTGTTCCTCCGGTATTCGGGAGTTGCATAATCTCATAGTCTGAGGAACATGTATAAGTCATGAAGAAAGCAATAGCAATAAACTAAACGATCATAGTGCTAAGCTAACGGATGGGTCTTGTCCATCACATCATTCTCTAATGATGTGATCCCGTTCATCAAATGACAACACATGTCTATGGCTAGGAAACTTAACCATCTTTGATTAACGAGCTAGTCAAGTAGAGGCATGCTAGGGACACTTTGTTTGTCTATGTATTCACACATGTACTAAGTTTCTGGTTAATACAATTCTATCATGAATAATAAACATTTATCATGATATAAGGAAATATAAATAACAACTTTATTATTGCCTCTAGGGCATATTTCCTTCATAAAAATGGTAGAAACAAACTCCCATCCAGAAGCGCACCAGGGCCTTTTGTTATCACACTTGAACGTCCTAAGGTGGAGTATGCAGGAGAACGACATTCTCCACTGCAAATAGACATGGATTTAAACTCAAAATGTATTCAAGCTAAGCATTCAACTGAACAAATAGTAGCACCACAAGGCACTTGTAAATTGTAATGGAATACCATCAAATTAAGCATACAAAACATACTTTATAAACCAGGAAGTACATTATTTGATAATGGGCTATACTATCACATAGTTGAAGGGTATGGATGTTCCATCATTGACTTATATTCATCTAACGTTATGCATGTGTTCTGTTTCAACCCAATATTGTTAGCAAGCATGCATGTAGCCTCATATATGGTTATCTTGAAATTCAGATAGTGCAAGTCTGTTAGTAACAGCCGCTTCTTCTTTCCTTTCATTTATGTAGCTACATGATTGTATGTGAAAAATAGTAGGACTCTTTTTTACAGGTGAAAAATAATATAACTCTGAATAGGAGAAAAATAACAATGGTGACCACATGTATCACTTAGGTATTAGATCAATCCCATGGCATACACAGTCACGAACAACATGTGTGAAGTGAACTGGAATCTGATGTATACTCTAATTTTGCAAAACAATCAAGGGTATTAGTAGAAATACTAATGAAAATCGTACAAAACAAACATGAGAGATACAGAGATTCAGGATTGCATCCCATTGGGTGTAGCAAAGGGGCACACAGGGTGGTATGACTAAGAGAGACGATAGTGTCTGTTGATAGGGGTGACTGCACAAGTCAGAGGAAGTAGTTATAGAGGTGTTGGTGGAGTTGTACCGGCCGGCCAGGCCAGCAACGCAACACATGCAAGGAATTATTCTTCCCCATGCATGGAGACATTGGACATGGTCGTCTTGGGGCTCCTGTCAGACACCTGGGTCTCGGAGATGAGCAGGGCCTCTGCTGCGATGCCCGCCTCGGAGACGATGTGGGAATCGTGGGCGTGGATGTCGAGGAGAAGGGATCAATGAGGATGTTGTTCCATGGTGTGGACACAGTGGCCTGGCCCACGAGCGACATCAGCAGCATCAACATGATCTCCTCTGCCATGGATTACACTGTACTATCATTCATACTGGGGCTCTTCTCGAATCTCGTATGCCTGGGTCTCGGAGATGAGCAAGGCCTCTGTTGTGGCGCCGGCAATAGAGATGGCATTTGTTGGGGAACGTAGTAATTTCAAAAAAATTCCTACGCACACGCAAGATCATGGTGATGCATAGCAACGAGAGGGGAGAGTGTTGTCTACGTACCCTCGTAGACCGACAGCGGAAGCGTTATGACAACACGGTTGATGTAGTCGTACGTCTTCACGGCCCGACCGATCAAGCACCGAAACTATGGCACCTCCGAGTTCTAGCACACGTTCAGCTCGATGACGATCCCTGGACTCCGATCCAGCAGAATGTCGGGGAAGAGTTCCGTCAGCACGATGGTGTGGTGACGATCTTGATGTTCTACCGTCGCAGGGCTTCGCCTAAGCACTGCTACAATATTATCGAGGATTATGGTGGAAGGGGGCACCGCACACGGCTAAGAGATCAATGATCAATTGTTGTGTCTTTGGGGTACCCCCCTGCACCCGTATATAAAGGAGCAAGGGAGGAGGAGGCCGGCCCTAGGAGGGGGCGCGCCAAGTGCGGAGTCCTACTAGGACTCCCTAGTCCTAGTAGGATTCCACCTCCCATATGGAATAGGAAAAGAGGAAGGGAAAAGGAGAAGGAAGGAAGGGGGCGCCCCCCTTCCCTAGTCCAATTCGGACCAGACCAAGGGGAGGGGTGCGGCCACCCTTGAGGCCCTTTTCCTTCTTTCCCGTATGGCCCAATAAGGCCCAATACGTATTCCCATAACTCTCCGGTACTTCAAAAAATACCTGAATCACTCGGAACCTTTCCGATGTCCGAATATAGTCGTCCAATATATCGATCTTTACGTCTTGACCATTTCGAGACTCCTCGTCATGTCCCCGATCTCATCCGGGACTCCAAACTTCTTCGGTACATCAAAACTCATAAACTCATAATATAACTGTCATCGAAACCTTAAGCGTGCGGACCCTACGGGTTCGAGAACAATGTAGACATGACCAAGACACATCTCCGGTCAATAACCAATAGCGGAACCTGGATGCTCATATTGGCTCCCACATATTCTACGAAGATCTTTATCGGTCAGACCGCATAACAACATACGTTGTTCCCTTTGTCATCGGTATGTTACTTGCCTGAGATTCGATCGTCGGTATCTCAATACCTAGTTCAATCTCGTTACCGGCAAGTCTTTTTACTCGTTCCATAATACATCATCCTGCAACTAACTCATAAGTTGCAATGCTTGCAAGGCTTAAGTGATGTGCATTACCGAGAGGGCCCAGAGATACCTCTCCGACAATCGGAGTGACAAATCCTAATCTCGAAATACGCCAACCCAACAAGTACCTTCAGAGACACCTGTAGAGCACCTTTATAATCACCCAGTTACGTTGTGACGTTTGGTGGCACACAAAGTGTTCCTCCGGTAAACGGGAGTTGCATAATCTCATAGTCATAGGAACATGTATAAGTCATGAAGAAAGCAATAGCAACAAACTAAACGATCAAGTGCTATGCTAATGGAATGGGTCAAGTCAATCACATCATTCTCCTAATGATGTGATCCCGTTAATCAAATGATAACTCATGTCTATGGTTAGGAAACATAACCATCTTTGATCAACGAGCTAGTCAAGTAGAGGCATACTAGTGACACTCTGTTTGTCTATGTATTCACACATGTATTATGTTTCCGGTTAATACAATTCTAGCATGAATAATAAACATTTATCATGATATAAGGAAATAAATAATAACTTTATTATTGCCTCTAGGGCATATTTCCTTCAGCATTGGCATGGATGTCGAGGAGGGAGGGCTCGATGAGGATGCCGCGTAATAGCGTGAAAACACAACGGTCATGACCCATGAGCGCTGCTGGCAGCATCAGCAGAATCTCCGACATGGATTACATCGTACAATCATCAAGTGGGCATGAGCATGGCTATCGATCAACTATTCCAATCTCAGGTGGTAGGTACACACGTCGCGAATAGATGTAGATGATGTAGGTGTTTTCATGGTGGCCAAAGGTTTGACACAAGACTACAGGAGCTGCCTTGTCCTAGCAAGATATCAAGTATAGTGGGACGAGGGAGTGGAAGGGGACTATTTTAACTTGAAGGCTTGAAGGCAAGTTCAGTGGTTGATTAATAAAAGATGAAGGGAACCGTCGGGGTTAGATCACACTGTTCAATACATTGATCAAACGAAGAGACGGAAGGAAATCATCATCAATGGCTTTTGATTTGTTGTGTGAGTGGAATTTAAGAAGATGAATAGGAAGGGCAGTAATGAAAGAGATGGCGTACAACCTAGCCACAAAGAAATTGAATCAAAGGGGAGGCAGAGACAGATCTAACACGAGACGGTGAGAGCCAAAGAGGAGATGTGGACGCATGATAAAGGAACCTGCTGACGTAGCACAAGATGAGGTGGATAGGCCGCATGTCAAGATAAATAGGTTAGTGGGGGTCAATCTCTTAGGTATATAGGGTACTCACAATTTCATTAGAAAAATGTTAACAAAAATGAATTTCTTTCACAATTTCAGAAAAAGATTGCGAATTCAAAAAATATGGTCAGAAAATGTAAAAAGAATAAAAAAACATAAAAAAAATGAAAAACAAAAGGAGTAGGAAAAATTAACATCGAAAAAAATGAAAATGATAAAAGAAAGAAAATAATGAACATGAAAAAAGAGAAAAAAACCGAAAGGAAAAAACAAAACAAAAAGAAGAAAAACCTGGTCTAGGAAGGTTTTATAATCTTCACAAAACCAGAAAGGAGCTACCCAGCGACCTGCGCGCCAAATAGAATTGGCCATAAATCAGAGCGCAACTCCGAATTCCATTTATTATTAATTTTGGCCCAGCAGGACTGAACTGAACAACGGAGCGATTCTCTCGTTCCAAATCCCCAAGTTCCACCCCCATGAGCCCTCCTCCCCCATATCCGACGGATCCTATTTGGCGCATAGGTTGTTGTGGAGCGACCTAGTGCGTACCCCCTCCTTGATTGTTTGCACAGTGGGGTGACCCATACTTCAGAGTTTCATGTGTGTTCTCTCACCGGTTTTGTGAAGGTCCTAGAACCTTCCCTTAACCAGGATTTTTTTGTTCTAATTTTTCTTTTCTCTCCTTTTCTTATTTACGTTTCACCCTTTTGTGAAAATTTCCTTTCAATTTTGCAAATACTTTTTGTTCATCAAATTCAAAAAATGTTCATCATTTTAAAAAAAATGTTCACCAATTTAAAAAAAAATCATCGGATTTAAAAAGTGTTCATCAAATTTAAAATTTCTTCATCAAATAAAAAAAATGCTCATTGAATTTAAAATTTATTCATCCATTTATCAAAAAGCATTCTTGAATACAATCTTTGTTCATCAAGTTCAGAAAATGTTCATCGGATTCAAAATGTGTTCATCAAATATAAAAACATGTTCATGATTATTAAAATAATCTCATAAAAATAATAACAAAATCATTAAAATTCAAAAATGTTCATTCTTTTGAAATCGTGATTTTTTGAATTCAAGAGTTTTTTTTTGAATTCGGTGAACATTTTTGTTGAATCATTGAACGTCTTTTGAAAGCCAGAACTTTTTTTGAAATCTCAAAGAAAAAAACAGGGGCACCTCGACCCCACATGTGTCGGCGAGCGTAGGGGATCGGGGGTGTGCGCGCGCGGCCGGTTTCCGGCGCGCTGTTCGCCGAATAGGAGATCCCCCCCATATCCGGTCCTCTTCTCCACGAGCGGCCGTGCCCGTGCCAGCCAGCGACCCCTTCACCGGCCATAACCCCTAAACCCCAGCCAACGGCAACCCCGCCCGCCATGGTCGAAACGGTCGCCTTCCCGCTCCCGCTCCGGGCGCCCGCGCCGCCGCCTCCCACCTCCAAGACCTTCCGCCACCAACCCCCCGTGCTCTCCCCCCTCCCCCTCTTCTCCCCCCCCCCCCCCCCCCCCCCCCCCCCCCCCCCCCCCCCCCCCCCCCCCCCGCACGCCGCGCCTCGGCCGCCCGCACGACCCTAATCACCAGGGCGGCCGAGGCAGCGGGCAGCCATGGAACCTGCCGCCCTCCCTCTCCCTCCCCGCGCGGCGCGCGCTCCTCTCCCTCCTGTCCGACCCGGACTCCGCGCGCGACATTCTCTCCGCGCTCCCAACCTCCGAGCTCGCCTCCGTGCTCAACGCCCTCGCTTCCCGCGGCCGACCCGGCGTCGCGCTCGCTGCTCTCCACGCTGCGCGGGACCTCCACGGCCTGCACGTCCTCCAACATCCCCGCGTGCTCCCCGCAGCCGTCCGCGTCCTCGCGCGCGCCGGCCGCCTCGCCGACGCCTCCGCGCTCCTCAACGCTGCGCCGGAACCCGACGCCAGCGCTTACACGGCTCTCGTGTCAGCGTTCTCCCGGGCCAGCCGGTTCCGGGACGCGGTCGCCGTGTTCCGCCGTATGGTGGCTAACGGCATTCAGCCCGCCATCGTCACCTACAATGTCGTGCTCCATGTGTACTCCAAGATTGCCGTTCCGTGGAAGGATGTGCTGGCACTCGTGGACTCCATGAAGAACGACGGGATTCCGCTGGACAGGTATACATATAACACGCTCATTAGCTGTTGCCGGCGTGGTGCACTCTATAAGGAGGCAGCGAAAGTGTTCGACGAAATGAGGGCTGCTGGGTTCGAACCTGACAAGGTCACATTCAATTCGCTGCTTGATGTGTATGGCAAGGCACGGATGCATGATGAGGCAATTGGGGTGCTCAAGGAGATGGAGCTTGGGGGCTGTCCACCCAGTGTGGTAACCTACAACTCGCTAATTTCGTCCTATGTAAAGGATGGGTTGTTGAAAGAGGCAGCAGAGCTCAAAGAGGAGATGGAGCTTAAGGGAATTCAGCCGGATGTCATTACATACACGACGCTGATTTCTGGTCTTGACAGGGCTGGCAAAATTGATGCAGCAATCGGGACGTGTGATGAAATGTTGAGGAATGGATGTAAGCCAAACTTGTGCACGTACAATGCATTGATCAAGCTGCATGGGGTGAGGGGAAAGTTCCCAGAGATGATGGTTGTCTTCGACGATCTCAGGTCTGCTGGATTTGTGCCAGATGTTGTGACCTGGAACACACTCTTGGCGGTATTTGGTCAAAATGGTTTAGATTCCGAGGTGTCTGGGGTATTCAAGGAGATGAAGAAATCTGGTTATGTTCCTGAGCGGGACACATATGTTTCACTCATTAGTTCATATAGTCGGTGTGGCTTGTTTGACCAATCAATGGAGATATACAAGAGGATGATTGAAGCCGGTATATATCCTGACATATCAACATATAACGCTGTTCTATCTGCACTAGCTCGTGGTGGGCGTTGGGAGCAGGCAGAAAAGTTGTTTGCTGAGATGGAGAATCTGGATTGTAGGCCAGATGAGCTTAGTTACTCTTCACTGCTTCATGCATATGCTAATGCAAAAAAGCTGGACAAAATGAAAGCTTTGTCAGAAGATATATATGCAGAGAAGATAGAGTCACACCACGGGCTGGTGAAAACATTGGTATTGGTCAACAGCAAAGTTAATAACTTATCCGAAACAGAGAAGGCGTTCCTGGAACTTAGGAAGAGGCGGTGCTCTCTGGATATTAACGTCCTAAATGCAATGATTTCCGTATATGGGAAAAATAGGATGGTTAAGAAAGTGGAGGAGATTCTTTCACTCATGAAGGGAAGTTCTATCAACCTCAGCACCGCAACATACAATAGCTTGATGCATATGTATTCTCGATTAGGTGATTGTGAAAAGTGCGAAAATATCCTCACTGAGATCAAGTCAAGTGGTGCACGTCCGGATCGATATTCTTATAACACAATGATCTATGCATATGGAAGAAAAGGGCAGATGAAAGAAGCCTCAAGATTGTTTTCTGAGATGAAATCTTCAGGCCTGGTACCAGATATTGTAACATACAATATCTTTGTTAAGAGTTATGTGGCCAACTCAATGTTTGAAGAGGCTATTGATTTAGTACGTTATATGGTTACTCATGGTTGCAAGCCCAATGAGAGAACTTACAATTCAATACTGCAGGAGTACTGTAGGCATGATAAGATAGCAGATGCCAAATCATTCCTTAGCAACCTTCCTCAGCTTCATCCTGGAATATCCAAACAAGAACAACAAAGACTGCTAGAACTGTTGGCTAGGCACACTTCAAGAGATAGAGGTTGAACATCAAACCTTGTTTGTATTTGTGATACGACAAGTAGACATGACTGTTTTCTTAGTTATCCTTGGCAAACATGGACTTCATAGTGGATATGTACATATTACATTTCTCTAAAGAAATATTGAGAGAAACCAGTAAGATGCATTTAGTTTTCTCTGCTTAATTAATTTGCTGAAAACTCATGTTTGTACATCCTCCAACCACATACGATCTGCTGGTAGTTTTCCTAACCAGTACATACACAGATTCATCTGTTTCCTAATCCGGTGAGGTCATACTAATTATTTTAATGTATGTAGTCAAGGTAAAGAGGTTCATATGATATATTTCTGAATGGAAGAAATATCTGTCATTTTCATTTGTGTGGTTGCATTGTATGCACTATCACCTAAGTTACTAAGCTCCCTTGATTTTGAGGCTCCTGGTGCATCGTGGTATTTAGAGTCAGTTGTGGGCTCGGTTTTGAGGCTGTGTTTTGGTCGTTAGCTGTATATGGGCCTACTCGGTGGTGAGTCGTGGCGGTTCGTGTGAGCCTTTTGCCCTATGTGTCAGGTGCGTGTGTCTGCTCTCTCGCTGCTTTATTGGTTTTGTGTGCGGTGGCGGCTGGGCGGGTGTGTTCTTTGTCGGTTCACAGAGGTTCACAGAGAGGGCAGCGCTGTTCTCTGTGTTCGCTGGTTCTGCTGCTGGGGGCTTCGTCTTTCGCATCGGTCTTAACTGGTCTTCTAGGTGGGTAGGGGTGTTGACAGCGGCGGCTGGTTACGGGGCTTCATCGAGCTATTCGTGTTCCTCCGCTGCATCTGAGGCTTTGATTTTGTTCCTCTCCATTTTTGTTTCCTTATGTCTTGATTGTTGCGTTGATTGTGTAATGCTGTATCCGTGCTGTCCTTGGTCGGGGGCGTGCTTCTTTGTTTCTGGTGACTTGGTCCCATGATGAATATTCCCGATGGGATTTGTTACAGACTATCTTGAATGTAGTAGCCTTGTGGTATTTCAAGCTTTAATTACATGCTTAAGTTACCAAACTGCTTGATGTGCATTCATATTTTGTATATTACGTATTTGTTTAGCCTACAAGAAAGTACCTGGTACTTAACAAACAGATGCTAGAATATGTAGGGTCCAGAAAAGGTTAACTGTTTTTCAGTCTTTAAATGAATGGAAAACAAGTCATGAACAAATAGCAAGATGTTGTTGTACTGCCGTATCAAGTGCATCTGGAGCCCATAGAAGGTGGAGCTTCAAGAAGACCAGAAAGCAATCTCAGTGTAGCATTTGGAGTACCAACTAATCTCAGTGTAGCATCTGACAGGAGAATAATGGATGTATTAGCCTATGGCTGTTCTTTTGTGTAACAAACGTGTTGTGCAGTGTAGTGCTTGATAAATTTTGCCTCAAGCGACAAGACTTAAATTAGTTATGTGTTCTGCAGGAACTATCCATGTATAAGTGAGGATTTTCCTCAAGTTATGTGTCATGATTAGGTTATCCAAGTATTTGATTACCAAATAGGCTTGGCTGTTTTCATATTTTTCTAATTTTTGAATGGGATGTAGAATTTTCATTCTCATTCTATCATATTTCTAATTGGAAGATGGATGGTTTCTACATAATTCGAAGGTTGTTTATTTGCAAGTTAAGAAAGATGGGCTAATAATGTTTGAGGTAAGGTAGGATAGATGTGGCTGTAGTTCTGCATTTATCTACAAGGTAAGAAACATGAGGAAATCAATTAAACTTGGGATTATGGCTCATCTTCTGTAAGAATTCAAATGGGAAAAACATGTTTCTCATAGTGATGTTTACCCCTTCTAAATGCAGGTGATTCCACTTATTCAACAGAAGTAGAAGTAGAGTAATTAATTTGCCCTATACACCAATTTTTTTATGCAGAGATATATTTTATCTTGCCCCTTCTCTGAACTAATATATTGTTGGTATAAAAAAACTGATTGGTAAGTGACATGGATGAGGCAGAATTGGTTCTTTTCGGATAATTGGGTTACAGTATTTCTTGAGCCAGGCACAGTTCCAGAGCAGTTACCTATCATTTTTTGCCAGGCACAATCATCGTAAGAGATTTTTTCTCCCTATGAAAGCCTATTGTCTCCAATTGATTTGGTTAGGCCTTCCAGTACCTAGAAACTGTGAGCCTAAGGTTGGATTGGTCTTTGTAATCTTTCTTTCTTACATGATGTTTGCTTTGTTGTACCTCATGATTTTTCATTTGCTAATGACGCAGGTAGAAAATATCAATTCTGACTGCTGGAGAAGGTTCTGTTGTTGAAATATCTTCTTTGGTGATGTAGCTCATCGGTTAGTTGGTAAACCTGCTTATGTTTTGGCTTCTGAAAAATATGCTTTGCTCTACCGTGCCTGTAGAAACTCTGGTTTGATTGGGAGGAGTTATGTTGTGGATGTCGTTGTATCATGGTATTCTTTCCGTGGCTGTCGGCGTTCTAGGAACGGGGGTCCCCAGACTTGCCTGCCTGCGGCCTGCGGCGTGGCTCGGGCAGGAGGCCAGCGCGGCCCATCTTCATCAGCCCAAGCTCAAGACCCTCGTGAGGGGCCAAGCCTCGCGGGGCGGATGACAGGAAGCTTCCTCAGAGGCAGCCTCATCAGGCAGGCTCGCGAGGAGGCGGAGAGAACAATGCAGGGGTACCTCGCGAGGATCCCATGACGCAAGCCATGCCGATCGAGACCAGGCGGGCGCCGGCCTGTGCAGTGTCCTTGTTTTCCCCTTTGGTGCAAAGGGAGCAAGCATAGGTCAAGGTATCAGGCAAAGGTTGTCATTGCGGTGCAATGAGACCAAGACCAGCCGGACGGCCGGATGGAGGTCACCGTGGAGCCCAAGACGGCGTCAACACCAGTGCTTTTGGAGCCGAACACCACCTTTGGTCAGGATAACTTGTACCACTAGATAATACCCCGCGCGTTGCGGCGGGAATTTGTAGCAATGAATTTTTTTGAACAAAATACCAAATATATTATATGCATGTGACAACAAATAATGTACTAATGCAGAAATGTCATGTATGAATTCTCATCACATCAAATGATGTTTCGACCATTTAGAAAAAAAATCAAGCCACCTAAAAAGGTAAATAATAACAGCTTATAACCACCTAAAAATGATAATTAATAACAACTTAACCTTTTGGGTATACCTGTGGTTAGGCTGAAAGGTTTCAATTTCGTAAAATCATCTAAACCAATAAGATGTTCACAAAAGTCATTACAATCTTGGCCGTATTTACATATCACACATATTACAGATTTTTTGAATTACATAACAATAAAATGAGTATCTTACATTTGTCGATCTTCTGTACATGCATGAGAAGAATTTGACGGTAACTAAATGTTCTTTCTGAAGTACGATCCGAAAGCTCCAAACTTGAATGTTTCGGATAGACATGACCTAGAGCCCTCAAATGAGAAATAATAAAAAATCAGTGTACCAAGTTTTTCTCCACCTCGAATTCTGTTTGAATACTCCTGAAAATATTAGATGGATACCATATGAAACAAAAAAAATAATAAAATGCTACCGGTTTCTGTTTTTTTTGGAGAAAAGGGATCACACTTGAAACCAAAACTTTGCTAACTTAGCGACTTGTGTCTTCTTAATTTTTTTAATTGTTACTCCTTATGCCTGCTATGATATGACACTTCAAACTAAAAACTGCAGTTCGCGCTTTGCTGACAAATAAATAAATAATAATGCTTCGAGATAAGATAATCAAATGGGTTGGGCTGTGTGAAGTAAGTAATCATCAGAAGCTAATAGAGACCGATCCGTAGAGAAGGATAAGGATAAGACGTACATACAGTAGTAGTGGGAAGGATAAGGAGTCGCTCATTGTTCTGCTGTGGCGCAGGTGTCCGGATCAGCATGCACCGGCGGCTGTGCAGCCGATGTGGAGGTAGCCCATGTTGGCCGCGGCTAGTTGCTGGATAGCAGCACGGTCCAGATTCTTGAGGTCATCCTCTCGTCGCAGATCTGCAGCCCTGCGCCCCTGCCCGACGCCGCACCAGTGGCTGGTCTGATTCCGGTGGAACCGACCAGAACCAATCTCCCCAACGGCGTCGGAGCTCCCTTGGCCAGAATAGAGTCAGAGACGAAAGGTAAGGACCATGTCTCCACGGCAGTCATCTCGACTAAACACACGGGATATGGGAGATTGTAGGAAAAAATGACTTGAAGATCAGAGAAATGAATCTGGTACAGAGAGAGGGAGGGAAAGGTCACTGCACAAGGAGCACCCATCTGTCCCCAACCAAACCTCGCAATCTTCGCTACTTCATCGCTTCGCTCAAGCATAGCCGCTCATACCATGGAAGAGAGATATTTGTAGAGCGGGGGAGAAGAAGGATCGTGAAGGGGAAGAGATTGGGCGGGGGATAGGAATGGCCATGAGGACGCGGATGGCCCGGCGGAGGAGTAGTGGGGAGTCGAGGATAAGAGGCGATGCGTCATCGGTTATAGAACAACAGGAACACGTCGACAGGCGGAACTGTCGCAGGAGATCCTTCGCTACTCTAGCTATTTATATTGGAGGGGTTGTGGGGAGTCAGGATAAGAGGCGATGCATCATCGGTTACAGACCAACATGAAGATGAGCCAATACTAAATTAAATCACACCATTTACTTCAAAAAATCATACCATTAACTGAAACAGAGAAAAAATGAATTGCTGACATGGGTGGGTTGCTGATGTGGAAAGTTGCTGATGTGGATATGCTGCATGTTAAGATAAATAAATTAGTGGGGATGAACTTCTTAAGTATATAGGATATGTTCCCCTTCAAAATAGTCAAGTGTTGGCGCCCTTCCCGCTCATCATTTGGGGAGAGGCACAGGGCCTCTATAAATAGAGCGAGTCTTCACAAAGGAGGGGAGAGAGAGAATCACCAGCTCAAGAACACCCCTCGCGAGGCTGTTCTTCCCTTGTACTGTTCATCATCAGCCCTAAAGGCAATCCACCACACTACACACTGAAGTAGGGTATTACACCACAACGATGGCCCAAACCAGTATAAACCCCGTGTCTCTTGTGTTATTCATCATTTTCATCTTAGTTCGCACGAGAGGATCAGACGCAGATCGGTAGGGGAGAGATCTTCGCGCGCACCCCAGTGTTCGAACCTCAAGGGTCTGCCGGAACCCAAAATCCGACATTTGGCGCGCCAGGTAGGGGTGCGCCGGAACCTTTCTTCCGTTGTTCTCGTGTGACCTTCCGTGGTGTCCATGGCTGACGCTCGTCGGGCTCGCACCGAGCGCCGGGCTGCTCGCGCCACTCGCGTCGCCCAGACAGCCCTCGTCGGCGGCCCCCCTCGTCGTTCCCTGTCGCCTGCCGCCAACGCCGCCACCAGCCCGGCAGGGAACGAGTAGCAGGCCTCGCCCCGGCATCCTTCGGTGCGGCGGGATGGCCGCACCGCCACCCCGTCGCTGACTCCAGCTGGCCCGTCGTCCCACGCCCGTCGCGCACCCGTGGATGCGCACGCCTCACTGCTCTTGGCGCGGGAGCTCCTGCACTATCGCCCCGTCAATGACCTCTACGAGGATTGGCTCGCCCGCATCACCGAGCTCGTCAGTGCCGCCGGGGGCTCCCCCTTGCGGTCCCTCTCGCTGCCTCGCCCTTCGTCCTGTGCAGGGGTGAGGATCAGGAGGCGCCTCCGCTGCCTCCTCCCCAAGAAGGTGCCTTGGCTCCAAGGCGCGTAGCCCCAGGGCGGGACCCTCCACGTCCGGCGCCTGTGCAGCAAGAAGGGAGCTGCCAAGAGATCCCACGTCCCCAGGAAGGTGCTCGCGCGCTCCCAGCGCCGGCACGCCAAGATCGCGCCCCGGCGCCTCCACGACAAGACCCCGCGCTACTCCCAATGGCGGCGCGTGGTGACCCGCGAGAACAAGTTCAGCACCAGCAAAGGGCACCGGTGACCACGGCGGGCTGCCTCGCCTTCACCCCCGAGCTGCGCGGCGTCACATGGCCAGGCAAGTTCAAGCCTGACCTCCCTCCCCGCTACGATGGCACAGCGGACCCCGCAGAGTTCCTGCAGCTCTACGAGCTGGGCATCATAGCCGCCAACGGAGATGAAAAGGTCATGGCGAATTGGTTCCCCATGGCGCTCAAGGACGGCGCTCGCACCTGGCTCCTGAACCTGGCTCCCGGCACGATCTCCTCCTAGAGTGAGATGCGCACCCGCTTCATCGCCAACTTCCAGGGCACTCGCGACCGGCCCTCGGCCGTGAGCGACCTGCGCCGCATCAAGCGACAGCCAGGAGAAACCCTGCAGAAGTACATCTAGCGCTTCAACTACGCTCGCCTCAAGATCCCCAAGGTAACTGAAGAAGCTATCATCTCAGCCTTCTCCGACGGTGTGCGCGACGTCAAGATGAAGGAAGAGCTAGCAATCCATGAAGACCTGTGCACATCCCTGGAGCTGTTCAACTTGGTGACCAAGTGCGCCAGGGCTGAGGAAGGGCGTCTCTCCCTCCTAGAGCTCCCGGCTGCCGACCCGGAAGAAAAGAAGCTCAAGGCCAAGGACGTGAAGCGCAAGGGGGCTGCCGTTCTAGCAGCGAAACAGGACACCAAGCGAGGCAGGGATCAGCCTGAGTCATCCAAGGGCGGACGGTACTACGTGTACCACAACCTCCACACCCACAACACCAACGAATGTCAAGAACTCAGAGCCGTGCGAGATGGGCGAATCGGCCGACGCCCAGAGCGCAACGGCAGGGGCTATGGCCGAGGAGGAGGAAGAGGTGGCGGACGATGGGAAGACCGCGGCCTTCGCCAGGGATGGCGTGACCGCCCTCGCGAGGACCACTGGCAGGATCAGCCTCGCGAGGGAGGCTGGAGGGACCAGCCTCGTGAGGGCCACCCAAACGGCAACGCAGGACTCCCTCCTCTGCTGCCTCCACCAAGGAGGAACGAAGACCAACACCAAGACGATGGGGCTGGGGGTTTCCAAGAGCCGCGTGCAATTGCTTGCATCTTGGGCGGCGCCCAGGCCCCAGCTTCACAGCGCATCTTCAAGCAGTTTGCTCGTGAGGTGAATGCAGTCCTTCCCAAGCTTGAGGCCACGCGCCCTCTCAGGTGGTCTTCGTGCACGATCACATTCAGTTCCGCAGACCAGCTCAAGTGTGTGGCAACGGCCGGAGTCCTCCCGATGCTTTGCTCCCCAGTCATCAGCAACGTGTAGGTCACCAGGACCCTCATCAATGGCGGGGCGGGACTCAACGTCCTGTCCGTCGAGACGTTCGACAATCTCCAAGTGCCGTACGACCAGCTTCAGCCGACCAAGCCTTTCTCAGGAGTCACCGATGGTTCCACTATTCCAATTGGGCAGGTTCGCCTCCCGGTCACCTTCAGGGAACGCAACAACTATCGCACCGAGCTCATCGACTTCGACGTCGCTCACATCCGCCTGCCGTACAACATCATCCTCGGGTACCCAGCCCTAGCCAAGTTTATGGCAGTGACTCACCATGGTTACAATGTCCTCAAGATGCCAGGAAGCGGTGGAGTCATCACCGTACCCTGTGAAGAAAGGGACGCAGTGTGCTCGCTCGAGCGTGCGTTCCAAGCCGCAGCAATCGAAGACCCGGATCGCAGGAGCGGGAGGCCTCCCGAGGCGACCCTCAAGAAGAAGAAGACCTCACCTGGCCCGAGCCACAAGGAAGAAGGCACCTCCGGAGGTATTGCGTCAGGATTCGTGCCCGATCAGGGAGCGCCGCCCTCTCGCGCATAGGAAGGCGCGCCCAGCGCCCTCCTCAGGCAGGGCTCGGGGGCTCGCTCTTGGAGAGCCGCCGACCTTGCCAAGGTCGCGGGGGAGGCGCTCGGGCACCACTTGGAGGGGTGCTTTCGAGCACGCTTCCCTCAGGAAGGTACAAGTCAAAGGAGACCAAACCCCCAGGAGTTCATCGCAAGGAACACCCATGAGCTACAAGAGTCCAGAGTCATGCGCGGCAACCGCCGCTTACCTGCCGTGGCCCCACATCCGGGCAAGGATGGAGGACTGCGCGTCTGCGTCGACGTATCAGGGCTCAACCGAGTTGCGTCCCAGGAGCGCCTATGGCCTTCGGCCGTAGGACGCTGCGTGGGACCACCTCACAGCTACGTTCGCATGCCCTTCGGCCTGCCGAGCACGGTCGCCACACATCAGCGCCTGTTGAGGAGCATTCAGGAGGCTCAGGAGGTCAGGCATCGCGCGGTCCTGGCGAAGGTGGTGATTGTCCCCGAAGACCTGCACGTGCCGCCGGAGCCTCCCGAGGCCCCTGGGCCTGGGGGCTCATGAGGGCCGACGTCTTCACTGTGCATCGCTCACTTTCTCAGCATCACTTCATCTTCAACAGCACCAGGTGACATCTTTCAGAGTTCTACTTTCAGCTGGGAGCGCCCACAGGGCTGCACCATTCCCAGGCCGCGTGGGTCCGTCCCCGCGGCATGTATCCATTTTGTTTATACTCTTTACTTACCTTGTTGGGGGCGCCCCTCGGGCTGCATCATCCCCACACCGCTCGGGCCCGACCCAGCGGCAGTTGCTTTTCCAGCATTTACCCTAGGATGAAGTTGTTCTTTCACGCTTAATCTGATTCCCATAATTATCACCTACTGCTTGTCGTCATGCAAAGCGCTTGCACGTTAAAAGGGGGGCGCTTGAGTATCGCGACTCATGGGCTCTTATTGGCTCTCCAGCCCTCACCCCCTGGCCTTGACCCACGGCATCGCGACCTGTCATACCAGCGGCGGCTGAGTTTGCTCGGGGGCCGGGACCTGAGGACGTAGAGCATTTGCATTCTAACAACCCTACAGGAACACACCAATTGATAAAGGCCCAGAGCCAGGCGCAACCCGCCTCGAGGTAGGGCCTCGTGAGTCCCGCGCTGGCTCACGGGTGCCCAGATACACCTCTCCTAGCCCTACCATGCCAACCACGTGTCCCGGCGGGGCTGTACACGCCCCGGGGGCTCCTCCCGGAGGGGAGCCCCCTCCCACGCACCAGTGGAAGCACCATGCTCCGTGCTGGCTGAGGACACTGCCGAGGAGCGGCTATGACCGTACACATACGGAAGCGCTATGCTCCGCGCTGGTGATAAACAACTGAGGGCGGCCCACGGCCGTGCCAACCTCAGGGAGCCCAGAGCTCAGTGCCCGGCACCATCGCAACGCCTCCCCTCGGGAGTGTCGCGCGAGGGGGCTGGACACGGGGGCTATGTCCGGGCCTCGCCCGAGCGCACGCCACCCAGCCAGGTCCCTTGGACCTGGTCGTCCCGCGCCACTCCCCGAGCGGAGCCAAGGTACGAAACCGGTTTGAGCGTCTAGGGGGACTCCTGAGCATCGCGACTCAGGAGCCTAACTTGCCACGTAGCCCCTCACTCCTCAGTCCCGTCCTTGGTTTCCGGTCGGGGCGAACGCTGGGTGAGGTACGCGCGGGGCCGGACCCTGCCGACGCAGAACGATCAATCCACTCCTCGCTCCTCCCTTCCCTACTTGTTGCTCACGCGTCAAGGGGGACTCCTAAGCATCGCAACTTAGGAGCCTAACTTGCCACGTAGCCCCTCACTCCTTAGTCCCGTCCTTGGTTTCTGGTCGGGGCTAACGCTGGGTGAGGTACACGCGGGGCCGGGCCCTGCCGACGTAGAGCGTAAGCAAGTAGGAGAGGAAAATGCAAATTCCGGGAAATTCAAAGCAAATATTACAAGCCATAAGATTGTTCCACAACGCCAAACACAAGTTTTAACGCCTCCGCGAGGCATGGTGCATGTGCAGGAATAAAACAGGATGGAAGTCGTGAAGGGATCACTCCCCAGTAATGCCGTCACCGGTGGTGGAGTCACGCTGGACGGCTTCGCCTCTCGAGGTCGCAAGGCCGGCGGCACCGCGCCCGGGCAGGACGCTGGGGGAGCGGAACTTCCCCAGCAAAACCTCGACTCGGCCCCTCACGGCCTCAGCGGCGGCAGCGGCACGGTCGCCGCTCACGGGCTCCAGCAGGCTATCGAAGTCGACTTTGGGGTCGCGCAGGTAGACATGGCTGAGGACATGCGTCAGCGCCGTAGAAGACAGGGCACGCGCCTCGGCCTCGACCGTGGGGCCAAGGCCGTCTTTGACGTCCTCAAGCGCATCAATTAGGAAGGGGAGCAGCTTGGCGGGGTCGTCCTCCGCACCAGCCAACGGCTCCTCCAGGCCGCTCTCATACATCATCCTCAGTATGCCTCGAGACTTCTTCTCCAGCTCCGCGAAGGCCACCCGGTCCTCCGTCAGGACCTTCGCCTTGGCGTCCAGCTCGGTCCTCTCCGCCTTCAGCGACCGCTCCAGCATCTCCAGTCGGCAGTGGCGGTCATCAAGCTTGGCGTCCCGGTCCATTGCGGCGGCCTCCCTAGCCTTCATCTCTTTCTCCTTCTCCTGGCGGCTGCGCACCTCCTTGACGAGCTCGTCGCGCAGGCCTTGCAGCTCGGCCTCAAGCGCCTTGCAGCGGCCCTGGGCAGTTGCAACATCGCCCAGGGCAGCATCGCGAGCGGCCTTGGCTTGGTTGGCGGCCCGCCTCTCCTCGTCGGAGGACGACACGGCCTGGCTCAACACCGCTCGGACGGAGGCAACAGAACTAGACCAGCCAGTGGCCAACTCCAGGCGCCCGGCCACCAGACGAGGGTCCACGCTCAGGAGATCCTCCCGCAATTGGCTCAGCTCATTGGCAACCTGGTCCAGGACAGCGGCGGAGGGAGCAGAAGAGACAAGAACCTGTGGAGTAGGCGGAGAAGATGGCAGCGTGACCACGGCTTGGCAGGAAGGGACCTCCTGAGCCTTGGCCGCTACGGCCGCAGCGTCGGGCACAGTCGACTCCAGGTCCAGCGGGGCCACGGGGGCTGACTCCTCGCTGGGGTGCCCCAGTTGGCCTCGCGAGGGCGGTTGGGTCGGAGAGGCGCGGGCCTCGCCGTCCTCTCCCCCAACAGCCGAAGGTGTCGCCCCGGCAGACGGATTCGCCCCAAGCAGCGCCGCAGAAGCCTCCTTCAACCTCTTGGCCGCAGGTGCCGGCCTGGTAAAAGAGCGCAAACGTCAAGCCTCAGCGGCAGAAACCAAGCAGAGCACGAATCGAGCACTTACTGGACGTCGTCTGTGGACTCAAGCAACCTCCGGCCAAACTTGAAGCCCGAGAGCCTGCAACGGGGGTCAGCCTTGGGGGGCCCGGAAGCAGAAGGCGCATCAGGAGGGATGGATCTGGCCTTGGACCCCCCCAGGGACCATAGCAGACCCTGGGGGAACCAGGCTCGACCTGCCCTTCCTCGTGACCGAGGAAGAGCCCTCCTTTCCTCGCCTGGCGCTGGCCTCGTCGTCGTCTAGCATGGAGCGGAGGGCCTGGGACCAGCGTCGAGGGAAGGACTCCCCCCAATCCTCGCCAGTCTCCTCCGAGTCGAACGCTTCCTCCTCCGCCTCTTCTTCCTCCTCTCCCCCGCTGGAGCTGCCGGAGGACAAGTTCACCGTCGCCAAGACCGCCAGATCTTCGGGAGCTGCCGCGGGCACCAGCCCCTCACCGTTGAAGGTGGGCATGGCATTCATCACCTGCTCCCAGTCGTCATGAAGGAACAGGGGGACGGGGGCGCCCACCGGGCTCGCCACGTCTCCCCCAACCAAGAAATGGAGGGCCGCAGCCAGATCCTCGTCGATCAGGGCCTCGGAGCTCAGGCGCAGGGCGACGTCTGCTTCTCCAAGCCTCCACAGTGGGAGCGGGTGCTCCTGGAGCGGAGCCACCCGGTGCTCCAAGAACTCCCTCAGGAGCGTGGCCCCGGTCAGCTTTGCCGCCTCCGAGTTGCTTGGCCTCAGGTCTGCGTTCATCCTCCTCAACATCGCCTTTGCGCAAGGGTCGACGAGCTCCGTGCGGGACCATGCGTCAACGGACTTAGGTTGCCCCGTGGGCAATACCAGACGAGGGTGGAGGCGCCCGACATCCATCATGACCCACTTGTTGGCGAACGTTGCAGAAAACAAAAAAATTTCCTACGGTTTCACCAAGATCCATCTATGAGTTCATCTAGCAACAAGTGATCGGATTGCATCTACATACCTTTGTAGATCACGCGCGGAAGCGTTCAAAGAACGGGGATGAGGAAGTCGTACTCGACGTGATACAAATCACCGGAGATCCTAGCGCCGAACGGACGGCACCTCCGCGTTCAACACACGTACGGTCAGCGTGACGTCTCCTCCTTCTTGATCCAGCAAGGGGGAAGGAGAGGTTGATGAAGATCCAGCAGCACGACGGCGTGGTGGTGGATGCAGGGGTCACCGCAGCAGGGCTTCGCCATTCTACTGCGAGAGGGGGAGGTGTAGCAGGGGAGAGGGAGGCGCCAAGACTCAAGGGTGCGGCTGCCCCTCCCCCCCTTTATATAGGCTCCCCTAGGGGGCGCCGGCCCTAGGAGATGGGATCTCCTAGGGGGGCGGCGGCCAAGGGTGGAGTGCCCCCCAAGCCAGGTGGGGCGCCCCCCCCACCCTAGGGTTCCCAACCCTAGGCGCATGGGGTGGGCCAAGGGGGGCGCACCAGCCCACTATGGTCTGGTTCCCCTCCCCACTTTAGCCCATGGGCCCTCCGGGATGGGTGGCCCCACCCGGTGGACCCCCGGGACCCTTCCGGTGGTCCCGGTACAATACCGGTGACCCCCGAAACTCTCCCGATGACCGAAACTGCACTTCCTATATATAATTCTTCACCTCCGGACCATTCTGGAACTCCTCGTGACATCCGGGATCTCATCCGGGACTCCGAACAACTTTCGGGTTACTGCATATTCATATCTCTACAACCCTAGCGTCACCGAACCTTAAGTGTGTAGACCCTACGGGTTCGGGAGACATGTAGACATGACCGAGATGGCTCTTCGATCAATAACCAACAGCGGGATCTGGATACCCATGTTGGCTCCCACATGCTCCTCGATGATCTCATCGGATGAACCACGATGTCGAGGATTCAAGCAACCCCGTATACAATTCCCTTTGTCAATCGGTACGTTACTTACCCGAGATTCGATCATCGGTATCCCAATACCTCGTTCAATCTCGTTACCGTCAAGTCACTTTACTCGTACCGTAATGCATGATCCCGTGACCAGACACTTGGTCACTTTGAGCTCATTATGATGATGCATTACCGAGTGGGCCCAGAGATACCTCTCCGTCATACGGAGTGACAAATCCCAGTCTTGATCCGTGTCAACCCAACAGACACTTTCGGAGATACCCGTCGTATACCTTTATAGTCACCCAGTTACGTTGTGATGTTTGGTACACCCAAAGCACTCCTACGTTATCCGGGAGTTACACGATCTCATGGTCTAAGGAAAAGATACTTGACATTGGAAAAACTCTAGCAAACGAACTATACGATCTTGTGCTATGTTTAGGATTGGGTCTTGGCCATCACATCATTCTCCTAATGATGTGATCTCATTATCAATGACATCCAATGTCCATAGTCAGGAAACCATGACTATCTGTTGATCAACGAGCTAGTTAACTAGAGGCTTACTAGGGACATGTTGGTGTCTAAGTATTCACACATGTATTACGATTTCCAGATAACACAATTATAGCATGAATAAAAGACAATTATCATGAACAAGGAAATATAATAATAATCCTTTTATTATTGCCTCTAGGGCATATTTCCAACAGTCTCCCACTTGCACTAGAGTCAATAATCTAGTTACATTGTGATGAATCGAACACCCATGGAATTCTGGTGTTGATCATGTTTTGCTCTAGGGAGAGGTTTAGTCAACGGATCTGCTACATTCAAGTCCGTATGTACTTTACAAATATCTATGTCTCCCATCTTGAACATTTTCACGAATGGAGTTGAAGCGACGCTTGATGTGCCTGGTCTTCTTGTGAAACCTGGGCTCCTTGGCAAGTGCAATAGCTCCAGTGTTGTCACAGAAGAGTTTGATCGGCCCCGACGCATTGGGTATGACTCCTAGGTCGGTGATGAACTCCTTCACCCAAATTGCTTCATGCGCTGCCTCCGAGGCTGCCATGTACTCCGCTTCACATGTAGATCCCGCCATGACGCTCTGCTTGCAACTGCACCAGCTTACTGCCCCACCAGTCAAAATATACACGTATCCGGTTTGTGACTTAGAGTCATCCAGATCTGTGTCGAAGCTAGCGTCGACGTAACCCTTTACAACGAGCTCTTCGTCACCTCCATAAACGAGAAACATTTCCTTAGTCCTTTTCAGGTACTTCAGGATATTCTTGACCGCTGTCCAGTGTTCCTTGCCGGGATTACTTTGGTACCTACCTACCAAACTTACGGCAAGGTTTACATCAGGTCTGGTACACAGCATGGCATACATAATAGAACCTACGGCTGAGGCATAGGGGATGACACTCATCTCTTCTATATCTTCTGCCATGGTCGGACATTGAGCTGAGCTCAATTTCACACCTTGCAACACAGGCAAGAACCCCTTCTTAGACTGATCCATATTGAACTTCTTCAATATCTTATCAAGGTATGTGCTTTGTGAAAGACCTATGAGGCGTCTTGATCTATCTCTATAGATCTTGATGCCTAATATATAAGCAGCTTCTCCAAGGTCCTTCATTGAAAAACTCTTATTCAAGTAGGCCTTAATGCTGCCCAAAAGCTCTATATCATTTCCCATCAAAAGTATGTCATCTACATATAATATGAGAAATGCTACAGAGCTCCCACTCACTTTCTTGTAAACGCAGGCTTCTCCATAAGTCTGCATAAACCCAAACGCTTTGATCATCTCATCAAAGCGAATGTTCCAACTCCGAGATGCTTGCACCAGCCCATAAATCGAGCGTTGGAGCTTGCACACCTTGTCAGCATTCTTAGGATCGACAAAACCTTCCGGCTGCATCATATACAATTCTTCCTTAAGGAAACCATTAAGGAATGCCGTTTTGATGTCCATTTGCCATATCTCATAATCATAGAATGCGGCAATTGCTAACATGATTCGGACGGACTTCAGCTTCGCTACCGGTGAGAAAGTCTCATCGTAGTCAACCCCTTGAACTTGTCGATAACCCTTAGCGACAAGCCGAGCTTTATAGATGGTCACATTACCATCCGCGTCTGTCTTCTTCTTAAAGATCCATTTATTTTCTATGGCTCGCCGCTCAACGGGCAAGTCAGTCAAAGTCCATACTTCGTTTTCATACATGGATCCTATCTCGGATTTCATGGCTTCCAGCCATTTGTCGGAATCCGGTCCCGCCATCGCTTCTTCATAGTTCAAATGTTCACCGTTGTCTAACAACATGATTTCCAATACAGGGTTGCCGTACCACTCTGGTGCAGAATGTGTCCTTGTGGACCGACGAAGTTCAGTAGCAACTTGATCTGAAGTTTCATGATCATCAGCATTAACTTCCTCTCTAGTCGGTGCAGGCACCTCAGGAACATTTTCTTGAGTTGCGCAATTTTCTGGTTCAAGAGGTAATACTTCATCAAGTTCTACTTTCCTCCCACTTACTTCTTTCGAGAGAAACTCCTTCTCTAGAAAGGATCCATTCTTGGCAACAAAGATCTTGCCTTCGGATCTGAGGTAGAAGGTATACCCAATAGTTTCTTTAGGGTATCCTATGAAGACGCATTTTTCCGACTTGGGTTCGAGCTTTTCAGGTTGAAGTTTCTTGACATAAGCATCGCATCCCCAAACTTTTAGAAACGACAGCTTAGGTTTCTTCCAAACCATAATTCATACGGTGTCGTCTCAACAAATTTTGACGGAGCCCTATTTAAAGTGAATGCGGCAGTCTCTAAAGCATAGCCCCTAAAAGATAGTGGTAAATCGGTAAGAGACATCATAGATCGCACCATATCTAATAGAGTGCGATTACGACGTTCGGACACACCATTACGCTGAGGTGTTCCAGGCGGCGTGAGTTGTGAAACTATTCCACATTTTCTTAAGTGTGTGCCAAACTCGTGACTCAAGTATTCTCCTCCATGATCTGATCGCAGGAACTTGATTTTCCTGTCACGTTGATTCTCAACCTCACTCTGAAATTCCTTGAACCTTTCAAAGGTCTCAGACTTGTGTTTCATTAAGTAGACATACCCATATCTACTCAAGTCATCAGTGAGGGTGAGAACATAACGATAACCACCGCGAGCCTCAACACTCATTGGACCGCACACATCAGTATGTATGATTTCCAATAAGTTGGTTGCTCGCTCCATTGTTCCTGAGAACGGAGTCTTGGTCATTTTACCCATGAGGCATGGTTCGCACGTGTCAAATGATCCGTAATCAAGAGACTCTAAAAGTCCATCTGCACGGAGCTTCTTCATGCATTTGACACCTATGCGACCAAGGCGGCAGTGCCACAAGTATGTGGGACTATCATTATCAACCTTACATCTTTTGGTACTCACACTATGAATATGTGTAGCATTACGCTCGAGATTCATTAAGAATAAACCATTCACCATCGGAGCATGACCATAAAACATATCTCTCATATAAATAGAACAACCATTATTCTCGGATTTAAATGAGTAGCCATCTCGTATTAAACGAGATCCTGATACAATGTTCATGCTCAAACTTGGCACTAAATAACAATTATTGAGGTTCAAAACTAATCCCGTAGGTAAATGTAGAGGTAGCGTGCCGACGGCGATCACATCGACCTTGGAACCATTCCCGACGCGCATCGTCACCTCGTCCTTCGCCAGTCTCCGCTTATTCCGTAGCTCCTGCTTTGAGTTACAAATGTGAGCAACTGCACCGGTATCAAATACCCAGGAGCTACTACGAGTACTGGTAAGGTACACATCAATTACATGTATATGACATATACCTTTCGTTTTGCCGGCCTTCTTGTCCGCTAAGTATTTGGGGCAGTTCCGCTTCCAGTGACCACTTTCCTTGCAATAAAAGCACTCAGTCTCGGGCTTGGGTCCATTCTTTGGCTTCTTCCCGGCAGCTTGCTTGCCGGGCGCGGCAACTCCCTTGTCGTCCTTCTTGAAGTTTTTCTTACCCTTGCCTTTCTTGAACTTAGTGGTTTTATTCACCATCAACACTTGATGTTCCTTTTTGACTTCTACCTCTCCTGATTTCAGCATTGCAAATACTTCAGGAATGGTCTTTTCCATCCCCTGCATATTGAAGTTCATCACAAAGCTCTTGTAGCTCGGTGGAAGCGACTGAAGGATTCTGTCAATGACCGCGTCATCCGGGAGATTAACTCCCAGCCGAGTCAAGCGGTTATGTAACCCAGACATAGTGAGTATGTGCTCACTGACAGAACTGTTTTCCTCCATCTTACAGCTGAAGAACTTGTCGGAGACTTCATATCTCTCGACCCGGGCATGAGCTTGAAAAACCATTTTCAGCTCTTCGAACATCTCATATGTTCCGTGTCTCTCAAAACGCTTTTGGAGCCCCGGCTCTAAGTTGTAAAGCATGCCGCACTGAACGAGGGAGTAATCATCGGTACGTGTCTGCCAAGCGTTCATAACGTCTTGTTCTGCAGGGAGAGCAGGTGCTTCACCTAGCGGTGCTTTTAGGACATAATCTTTCTTGGCAGCTATGAGGATGATCCTCAGGTTCCGGACCCAGTCTGTATAGTTGCTGCCATCGTCTTTCAGCTTGGTTTTCTCTAGGAACGCGTTGAAGTTGAGGACAACGTTGGCCATTTGATCTACAATACATGTTGTAAAGATTTTAGACTAAGTTCATGATAATTAAGTTCATCTAATCAAATTATTCAATGAACTCCCACTCAGATAGACATCCCTCCAGTCATCTAAGTATAACATGATCCGAGTTAACTAGGCCGTGTCCGATCATCATGTGAGACGGACTAGTCAACATCGGTGAACATCTTCATATTGATCGTATCTTCTATACGACTCATGCTCGACCTTTCGGTCTTCTGTGTTCCGAGGCCATGTCTGTACATGCTAGGCTCGTCAAGTCAACCTAAGTGTTTGCATGTGTAAATCTGTCTTACACCTGTTGTATGTGAACGTTGGAATCTATCACACCCGATCATCATGTGGTGCTTCGAAACAACAAACTGTCGCAACGGTGCACAGTTAGGGGGAACACTTTCTTGAAATTATTATGAGGGGTCATCTTATTTACTACCGTCGTTCTAAGTAAACAAGATGCAAAAACATGATAAACATCACATGCAATCAAATAATAATAGTGACATGATATGGCCAATATCACATAGCTCCTTTGATCTCCATCTTGGGGCTCCATGATTATCTCGTCACCGGCATGACACCATGATTTCCATCATCATGATCTCCATCATCGTGTCTCCATGAAGTTGCTCGCCAACTATTACTTCTACTACTATGGCTAACACGTTTAGCAATAAAGTAAAGTAATTTACATGGCGTTTCTCAATGACACGCAGGTCATACAAAAAATAAAGACGACTCCTATGGCTCCTGCCGGTTGTCATACTCATCGACATGCAAGTCGTGATTCCTATTACAATAGCATGAACATCTCATACATCACATATATATCATTCATCATTCATCACAACTTTGGCCATATCACATCACAAAACACTTGCTGCAAAAACAAGTTAGACGTCCTCTAATTGTTGTTGCAAGTTTTACGTGGCTGCAATAGGGTTCTAGCAAGAACGTTTTCTTACCTACGTGAAAGCCACAACGTGATTTGTCAACTTCTATTTACCCTTCATAAGGACCCTTTTCATCGAATCCGCTCCAACTAAAGTGGGAGAGACAGACACCCGCCAGCCACCTTATGCAACTAGTGCATGTCAGTCGGTGGAACCGGTCTCACGTAAGCGTGCGTGTAAGGTTGGTCCGGGCCGCTTCATCCCACAATACCGCTGAAGCAAAATAAGACTAGTAGCGGCAAGAAAGTTGACAACATCTACGCCCACAACAAATTGTGTTCTACTCGTGCAAAGAGAACTACGCATAGACCTAGCTCATGATGCCACTGTTGGGGAACATTGCAGAAAACAAAAAAAATTCCTACGGTTTCACCAAGATCCATCTATTAGTTCATCTAGCAACGATTGATCGGATTGCATCTACATACCTTTGTAGATCACGCGCGGAAGCGTTCAAAGAACGGGGATGAGGAAGTCGTACTCGACGTGATCCAAATCACCGGAGATCCTAGTGCCGAACGGACGGCACCTCCGCGTTCAACACACGTACGGTCAGCATGCCGTCTCCTCCTTGTTGATCCAGCAAGGGGGAAGGAGAGGTTGATGAAGATCCAGCAGCACGACGGCGTGGTGGTGGATGCAGGGATCACCGCAGCAGGGCTTCGCCGTTCTACTGCGAGAGGGAGAGGTGTAGCAGGGGAGAGGGAGGCGCCAAGACTCAAGGGTGCGGCTGCCCCTCCCTCCCCCCTTTATATAGGCTCCCCTAGGGGGGCGTCGGCCCTAGGAGATGGGATCTCCTAGGGGGAGCGGCGGCCAAGGGTGGAGTGCCCCCCAAGCCAGGTGGGGCGCCCCCCCCACCCTAGGGTTCCCAACCCTAGGCGCATGGGGTGGGCCAAGGGGGCTGCACCAGCCCACTATGGGCTAGTTCCCCTCCCCACTTTAGCCCATGGGGCCCTCCGGGATGGGTGGCCCCACCCGGTGGACCCCCGGGACCCTTCCGGTGGTCCCGGTACAATACCGGTGACCCCCGAAACTCTCCCGATGGCCGAAACTGCACTTCCTATATATAATTCTTCACCTCCGGACCATTCCGGAACTCCTCGTGACTTCCGGGATCTCATCCGGGACTCCGAACAACTCTCGGGTTACTGCATATTCATATCTCTACAACCCTAGCGTCACCGAACCTTAAGTGTGTAGACCCTACGGGTTCGGGAGACATGTAGACATGACCGAGATGGCTCACCGGTCAATAACCAACAGCGGGATCTGGATACCCATGTTGGCTCCCACATGCTCCTCGATGATCTCAACGGATGAACCACGATGTCGAGGATTCAAGCAACCCCGTATACAATTCCCTTTATCAATCGGTACATTACTTGCCCGAGATTCGATCGTCGGTATCCCAATACCTCGTTCAATCTCGTTACCGGCAAGTCACTTTACTCGTACCGTAATGCATGATCCCGTGACCAGACACTTGGTCACTTTGAGCTCATTATGATGATGCATTACCGAGTGGACCCAGAGATACCTCTCCGTCATACGGAGCGACAAATCCCAGTCTTGATCTGTGTCAACCCAACAGACACTTTCGGAGATACCCGTAGTATACCTTTATAGTCACCCAGTTACGTTGTGACGTTTGGTACACCCAAAGCACTCCTACGGTATCCGGGAGTTACACGATCTCATGGTCTAAGGAAAAGATACTTGACATTGGAAAAACTCTAGCAAATGAACTATACGATCTTGTGCTATGTTTAGGATTGGGTCTTGTCCATCACATCATTCTCCTAATAATGTGATCTCGTTATCAATGACATCCAATGTCCATAGTCAGGAAACCATGACTATCTGTTGATCAACGAGCTAGTTAACTAGAGGCTTACTAGGGACATGTTGGTGTCTAAGTATTCACACATGTATTACGATTTCCGGATAACACAATTATAGCATGAATAAAAAACAATTATCATGAACAAGGAAATATAACAATAATCCTTTTATTATTGCCTCTAGGGCATATTTCCAACACCACTTGCTCCGGTAGCCTTCAATCCTCTTCCCAGGCTTCGAGATGGTGTTGGAGCTGGAATATGCAATGAAGCTCGCGCATGCGGAGACCTGAGCGCCAGAAACCCGGAGGGAGAAAAAGTGGCGCAGCAAGGCCACCGAGGGCTTCACACCAACATGAGCCTCGCAATAGTAGGCGAAAATCGCCAGGAGAAGGACAGAATTGGGGTGGAGATGGAGAGCCTGCAAGTTGTATTAGCGAAGAACGGCATGGAAGAACTCAGAGAAAGGAGGCACCAGACCGGCGACAATGGCGCTCACGAAGAACGGGTAGAAGGTGCTCCCCTTGCCCTCAGGCTGATCGGAGCCGACCTTGAGCACAGTCGCCCCCTCGCTGCCCTGCGCCATCGTCATCAGGCGCGCGAGGGCGTGGTTCTTCTCCGACAAATTCGGGGAATCCAGGGCCGGCGAGTACCAAGCATCAGCCGGGGACTTGCGAGGCGCCATGGCGTGCCGGATGCGAAGGATTGAGATGGATCTGGAGGATTTCGGGAGCAAGAGGAAGGAGAACGAGAAAGGGGATCTATGGCAAGACGGACGAGAGCGGGGCAAGTAAGCCTGGCCAGGGCACCCCCTTTTGTCAGTTGTGCAGTTGCCGAGGCGTCGTGGGAAGTGCAGACGCCCACGTCCAATCAACCGCCACGCGGCGCCCAAGGCCGCAGGCTGTTAGGGTCCGCGACGCTTCATGCTTGCCCCTTCGCTTCTCTGCTAAGCCAAGCCCGCGCGCGCCTTGGGCCCGGGGGCTACTGTCGGCGTTCTGGCAACGGGGGTCCCCAGACTTGCCTGCCTGCGGCCTGCGGCGTGGCTCAGGCAGGGGCCTAGCGCGGACCATCTTCATCAGCCCAAGCTCAAGACCCTCGCGAGGGGACAAGCCTCGCGGGATGGACGACAGGAAGCTTCCTCAGAGGTAGCCTCATCAGGCAGGCTCGCGAGGAGGCGGAGAGAACAATGCAGGGGTACCTCGCGAGGATCCCATGACGCAAGCCATGACGATCGAGACCAGGCGGGCGCCGGCCTGTGCAGTGTCCTTGTTTCCCCTTTGGTGCAAAGGGAGCAAGCACAGGCAAAGGTTGCCATTCCGGTGCAACGAGACCAAGACCAGCCAGACGGCCGGACGGAGGTCACCGTGGAGCCCAAGACGGCGTCATCACCAGTGCTTTTGGCAGCCGAAGTCCACCTTTGGTCAGGATAACTTGTACCATATGTTCCTCTTTAAAATGGCCAAGTGTTGGCGCCCTTCCCGCTCATCATTTGGGGAGAGGCCCAGGGCCTCTATAAATAGAGCCAGTCTCCACAAAGGAGGGGGGGAAGAGAGAACCCAGTAGAGACTAAGTAGAACACACCGCACCAGCTCAAGAACACCCCTCGCGAGGCTGTTCTTCCCTTGTATTGTTCATCATCAGCCCCAGAGGCAATCCACCACACCACACACTGGGGTAGGGTATTACACCACAACGGTGGCCCGAACCAGTATAAACCCCGTGTCTCTTGTGTTGTTCATCATTTTTATCTTAGTTCGCACGAGAGGATCAGACGCAGATCGGTAGGGGAGAGATCTCCGCGCGCACCCCAGTGTTCGAACCTCAAGGATCTGCCGGAACCCGAAATCCGACAGTGGCGATGACAATAGCTTTCAGGTCCTAAATTTTATCCTAAAGGCAGCAGTGTCTTTGTTGGACTTGAGGCTGGTTGCTCCAATGCCATCAACACAGTGGATAAGCTGCTTCCACTGGGTGCTGAAGCTGCTGGAGAGCCCAGTAAAAATGGTGGGACTCCTGTTTATAGCCTTCAATGGATGTTTCTCTTATCTGGTTCTTTTCTCTAATATGTTGTTGTTTTATAGAAAAGGACCCAGCAAACTGCTGATGGAGAAGGCCTGGCGCCTGGCGGTTAAGGCTGGCACGGTCCTTCATCTAGAGGCGCAAGCTACATTGCCGGTTGGCATGGTGAATTGTTGTTCTATCTGTATTTGATGGCTGTCCTAATGGTTGTTTGTTTCAGGGGACTTCCTTTAAGGAGGGTTCTGTTAAATTACTTGTGGCCATTGCAGCACTTGAATAAGAACCGCAAGCTACGCCGCCTCCTACTGTCCTGGTTCGTTTTGCCCTTGTGCTCTGTTGGTCTGTTTGTATTTAGCAGTTCTTATAGTACTACATATTTGCTTCAGGAAAGTCCTCACAAAGAAGATTCTGCTAATGAGGGCAAGACTCTGGAAGCATCTAATGATGAACCGTTGGCTTACCATGGCCAGCATTCAAGGAAAAAGGTAAAGTCTAGGAAAACACATATATTTGTTTGGTATCAAAGTGCTCTTATATTATGGGACGGAGGGAGTACCATCTATCCATTGATGTTTTACGTGTGCTTTCTTGGTTACAAGGTTCTCCACCGAAACAGTTGTTCAGCCAGTGTTTTGCTTGTCATAGTATATAGCTTACTTTGTTGGAAGGGCCTGTCTGTCTGCGTAGATTCATTAGGACATATGGTGATGAATGCTGATTCAGATTTGTTCCTACAATGAAAGATGATACGTACTGCTGCCGTTTCTCCCCTGATATTAATTGCTGATTGTTGGGTGTTATGGTTTGTTAGTCAGTAAAATGTGCAAAAGGTAAGAACCAGCTGCTTACTTCAGGTATGTGGATGTACTGCCAGCTTTTGTTTGACGGTGATTTCCGATTATAGCAATAGCCTCAGGGAGTGTTGTTGGTCTATGATAATAGAAAGGCCACATTCATGATGAGGTTGGACACGTCACCCGCATTATACGCTTTGCTTCCTGCTATGAGAATCAGGATCGGCATAGTACTTGACAATGTGGGGACTAATTTAAGGAACCGTGATGTAATGCGTGTGGAAGCAACGTGTAGATCCGCCTGTTTCACCCTCATCGCCACTGCGTTCCCTTGATGGTCTGATTTTTTAGAGTACCTGTGATTGTTCGGTTTGAAAGTGTGGCGTTGGTGTTTAATCAAGTGGCAACTGAAGGGAAAGTAATATGGTTAAACAGTACGTCCTCTGAGTTGGGCCTGAGTGCAAAAAAAGAATGGTACTAGCATTGGCATAAACCTGAAGGTGCTGGAGTCCCTACTGCATGGAAGCCACATTTGACAGAAGAAACAAGTGATAGATTAGCACGCTAAATAAACACAGAACGCATCTAAATACGACAATATACTCATTATAAAGCCGGAGGCTCTCTGCCCGATCCAGGTTAGTACCACGATCCAATCAGGTGACATAACCCAAACCAAAAACCGTGTGCTGACAGGCGTATATCGAGCCCCTGTTTCGCGCGCGCGGCGAAGCGCGCTTGTTCCTCTAGTTAGTATATCTGCTTGATAGGTTTTAATAACATACAGTATTGTGTCTTTTCTCCTAGTGTTTCAATGCAGGTGCAGGTGCAGGTTGATGAGTTTCCAGGGTATATTTATGTTGTGCTATATCTTCAACTTGCATGATTTTCTTCGGGACTCCTTCCAAATGTTTCCATTCCTCCACCTGGACTCCCTTTTCTTGCTCCTGGACTGCGCCACGACGCCGACAGTGCTATTCAGAGACACGTGGCACCTGTCAAGTACGCCAAGCATCCTTGTTTGACTCCCAAGATGCCACGAGCCTGCCATAATTAAGGTAAGCGCTCATCATTTTCTCTTTGCCCTGGTAAGAGATAGCTTTATTGATTAAGGTAAACATGATTACTACCTTTGCTAACTGAGCGAGTGCAATCTACAACAAATAGCACCACAATGCAAGTAGATATGCAGCCAATCGCTAGAACCACGGGGAGCACCGTCCTTGTTTACTCAGCGAGTTCAGTAACCTTCTTTTTTCCCCACTAAATTAGCCGGTTGAAGTTGGTTCTGTTCTCTTATTTTCTTGCAATACCCTTATAAAAGCTATGCCTGAACCCAGAGAAGTTCTGGTGAAGATTTATATGATTGCCGAAAATCTATTGTCTGCATGATAGTTATTAGCACTGATTAGGAGATGTTCCCTCGCAAAAAAAAAGTTTGTACTGACAGGAGATGCTAATCTAGCTGCATCAGAAGCTGAACCAGACATCATCATTAGTCATAATCATAGAATCTCTATTGCACTGCCTGGTAATTGACTGCAACTATTACTTTTCCTCGTGGGTTTTGCATTTATTATATATTTAGTTTGCGCAGTCATGTGCTATACGCCTATACCCGTGGTTAGGCGTGAAATAACATAGCTGGCTCTATTTTGCTTTAGCTGGTACTACTTTCGTGAAGAAATAGAAGAGCGTTTAGATCCCTATATAGTATTTTGCAAAAATAGCATGCCTGCACGGACTGAGATTGATGCTTCATTTGCCACCCCAGGCGATATGTCCAAACGCAAACCATCGCCGAATCTTGTCTTCAGGCCAACAGGCCATCAGGACCTGAAGTACCTCTACATGATACAAAAATGCTTGCTTGGGTGTTGCCTACGGATTGGCCTGTCGTGCTATAGTGGGTTGTCAAGAGGTATCTTTGCAGCTTAAGATCTAGCGAGGCGTGGTGTGGCGCGGTACTTGAAATTTCATGATGGTGCTGGGCATCTACTAGTCCAGATGATGAGATCTATGCTCTCCAAAAGCAACTTTTACTGCACACGCTTTAAGGAGGCAACCGAAAGAGAGATGCATTTAGTAATTTGCTCCTACGTACCGATACCACGCATGCACGCGCTACATCCAGAGAGAGTGACCCAAATCTAAGGCCCTGTTTGGTTCATAAGTCTTAGGACTTTTTCTAGTCCCAACTAAAAAGTCCCTAGTCCTTAAAAAGTCTCTTCCTGTTTGTCTTCAAGGACTAAAAAGTCCCTAGTCCCTCTCTAGAGGTTATTAAATGACCATGTTACCCCTATTATATAGAAAAATAACAACCAAACAATATTATGGGGTGGCAGGCCAATGGGTGCATGGAGGGGTATTGTTGAAAAAGTTCCAAAAAGTCCCAAAAAGACTCTCCTTGAGAGTCTTCTTCATTTAGTCCCAAAAAACAATTTTTAGTCCCTAGTAGTCCCTCCCGTTTGGTTAAAAAGTCTCTAAGAGGGACTTTTTCTAGTCCCTACACCAAAAAGTCCTTGGAAACAAACACCCCCTAAGTCATCACCTCCCAACTCTCCGTTCTCCCGCAAGGCCGACGGTGGATCCTGGCGGCATGGCGCCGCGGAGTTTCGGCGACGGGCGCGTGTGGATGGATACGTGCAGTATGGTGGTGTTGTCTAACGTCGTGGTGGTGTCGACGACGGGCCTGGCAAAGTCGGTGTGTTAGTACCGTTCTGGAGATGGATTGGTGAAAGACGGCGGCGGCGGCCTCTGAGGGTGCGCCGGTCCGGTGTGTGGCCCAGTCCCGGCATTGTGGCTTGGCTGGGTCATCCGGTTTTAAATGTTAGGCTTTGGTGCGATGTTTGTTTGGTATTCGGCTCAGACATTCGACACCCCTTCATTAAGCGAATATGAGTAGCGATAATTGTTGTCAAGATGGTGGCTTCAGGCTTACTGATGTACTCCCTCCGTTCCAAATTACTCGTCACAGAAATGGATGTATCTAGAACTAAAATACATCTAGATACATTCGTACTTGCGACAAATAATTCGGAACGGGGGGGGTATTAATTTGTAAGGTCTTCGTGAATAAATGGTTGCATGCATCATCCAAATGCAAAGGTTGGGGGTATATCCTCCTTTCTAAAAAAAACTCTGTTCTCCCTTCCTCTCGTCGCTCCTAGAGACGTGGCCAGGCTAAGGTCTTCTCCTGGTCGATGAGAGCGGCGCCGGGGAGATCTTTGTTGCGGCAGCCTTCGACAGTGAGATGCGATCTATGTGCGGTGGCTTGAGGCAGAGGGGATGGTTGTGCAGCGGGTAGTTGATTTTCTGATCGGGTAAACGATCTCTAGTATTGAGATGCCAACTTTTACGATCCCGTTTGCAGGTACGCGGGCGACAATGATGGCCTTCTACCGGCTTTGGTCGATGAGAGCGATGGTGGGGAGATCTTTGCCCCAACAGCCTTCGGCGGTGAGATGCGATCCATGTGCGACGACTTGAGGCAGAGGGGATGGTTGTGCAGCGGGTAGTTGATTTTTTGATCAGGTCAACGATCTCTAGTATTGAGATGCCAACTTTTATGATCCCGTTTGCGGGTACGTGGGCGACAATGATGGCCTTCTACCGGCTTTGGTCGATGAGAGCAATGGTGGGGAGATCTTTGCCCCAACAGTTTTCGGCAGTGAGATGCGATCTATGTGCAGCGACTTGAGGCAAAGGGGATGGTTGTGCAGCGGGTAGTTGATTTTCTGATCGGGTCAACGATCTCTAGTATTGAGATGCCAACTTTTACGATCCCGTTTGCGGGTACGCGGGCGACAATGATGGCCTTCTACCGGCTTTGGTCGATGAGAACGATGGTGGGGAGATCTTTCCCCCAACAGCCTTCGGCAGTGAGATGCAATCTATGTGCGGCGGTTTGAGGCAGGGGCGATGGCTGTGCATCACCGTCAATTGATTTTCTGGCCAAGCCGGCGATCTCCAGTGTTGAGACTCCAATGTTCACGATCCCGTCTGCAGGTATGCAGGGGACGATGTTGGCCTGTTGTAGGTCATATGCTTGGGTGTGCAGGTAACAACGTGGTCTGCCGTGACGAGGGATCTTGGATCTTCAAATCCGATAGAAATGACGAGTATGTTTTGCCGACTGATTATGCCGCCACAGACGAGGACGACAGATCATGAGGATGGTGTGGGATTATAGGAGCGTCCCAATATGAGATTTCAGCAGTGGTGACGACAACCTTCGTAGTTCGGAGCCTTTGGCGGCTCTTGCCGCGGCTTGACTGCTAGCTTGTCCGAGCATGATCTTCACTCATGTCGTACCTCACGGAGAGACCATGCTACACACGTAGTTGTTGGGATCACGAAAAGTGGCGGCGACAACACATGATGACTTTATTTTAGTGGTGCTTCTCAGTTAACGATCTCGAGCTCCGGTGTGAAAACTCGAGGTCTGACCCTAATTTGTTTATATCTGGCAATGACGACATTTTTATTGGGTCATTACCTTGTTAAAGACATTGTTTGGGCTTGATCTTCGGGGTGAAAATTCAGAATCTGACCTTCAATGGTTGGATATGGCGACGACGAGAACCTTTCTCGACGTACTTGTGATATCAAAGATGATTGGTCCAGATATGGTCGTGTTGTAGCTTGTTGATCACTGTTTTAATCATTATTTTTAATCCATCTAGGCATAGCTTCGGTCTTGAATGACTTTGTTATTTGTCGGTGTGATTTTTTCTGTATACGCGTGTATACATGTGTTGGTGTTAGTTGTGAGCATCTTAGTAATGCAGAGATCGGATGTGTACTCATTGTGTTTGTATACGTAGATGCTTTACTTAAGTTAATATTATCTCAGTCAAGATACATCCGTATCTAAACAAATCTCATATAAGAATTTTAGGACTGAGGGAGTATAAAATTCACTATCTATTAAAAAACTTGCATGCGCTACATTCAGATGTAAATCTTTCTCCTCGACCAGTAATAACACCGCGATTAACAACGTAGGAGCCGTTGCTTCATGCCTACAACTACTACTTTGCAGTAGATGTGGATCCACACGTATTATTCCGATCTCCGACAAAGTATTCTTGTTCCGTTGCACGAACGTGGCCCCCAAACAAACGCCGGGCGCTCCCATCGGTCCGGCCGCGTGATATGCTGCCGCTGCTGCGAAATGTATTTCCCATCAGCTCGACGACGACGAGATCGATTTGTTAATGCGGTACCGACACGCGGGGACAGGTCGGCTCGCCTATGATTCACGCATGGATGTACGGTACCCCTCCCGTGAAAAGGCTCATGAATTATGGGCGATGGAAGGAATCGCCTGCCAGAGGGGAAGCAGCAGGCCGTCCGTCCGGCCAGCCCGGCAACACACGCGTGGGTGGGTTGAAGAGACCAGGCTGGAACCATCAATCCCCGCCGACGTACCTCCCCCACTTCGATCGCCGTACCCGTACGTACCCAGCGCGCTGCGCTTGCAAGCGACGATCTACGGTCACGGACCCTGGGTGACGAGCAGTAACTCGGACGTGCATGCGTTGTACTGCTAGTACTACTAGCAGTTAACCCTAGCATCCTTAGCACCGTAAAGAACCGCAAAAATAACTCTAGCATCCGTAGCACCGTAAAGAAGAAGTGGAATCGCTATGGCACCGTAAACAAGTGGAATAATCTTGTCTACGAATCTACTACCGGTGACCGAGGGCGACGTCCATCCAAAAGCTGGTGGTGCGTTCCGTGGGATTCCAGGCCGGCAAAAGATGAGACGGGAATAGAAACAATTCCAGATTTCCGGCCGGCGAAAGTAGGCGACAGACCACGCGCAGCTGGATGTCAAAGAGGCTTTGCCGATTAGTGCCGGTGATAGCGACGGCGCATCTGCGCTGCGGCCTTTGGGGACACCTGGACGCGCCGCTCACCGTCGGCCACGCGCACGTCGGTTTCGGGCTTTCGGTTGGTCGCAGTGGGCCGAGCGAAAGCCCGTCGTCGCGCACGACGACTAGCTCTAAGCTGTAGCTGAGCGGGTAGTTACTAGTGAGTACAAGTAGTGGTGATCTATGATCTATCATCCGTGCCTTCTTAACTAACTCTATGATTGGCACGCGATGGAGACTTGGAATCCACGGCTGTTTGCCGCCTTTGAGCCAGCTTTTGGACATTACTAATGCCAACCCATCATAATATACTCCTACGTGGTTGGACAAAAAACATTAAATTGTCATGTATGTTGCCGTGAACTAACGATCATTTTCTTTTAAACAATCAACTAACTACTCCGTATATATCATACTAGCATGGATGGACTCACCGACACACGCTAGGAGCAGAGGGAAATAAACATATCAGGGGGAGGGTCGGAACAAGAGTGTCCGGTCTGCATTCAACTAATCAGGCAATAACCACTGAGGACCCGCAACTAATCTTAACGTCATGACTCCGTCAAGACACGCGCTCTTTTAGTTTGACATGAAAATGTGACACGCTCTTGAACAAACCCTGACTACTACAATATGGTTAGTGGCAGAATTTGGAGGTCCTTGTGTTCTTTGCGACTTCACCGGCTGATCGATGGCAAGTAGCTTTCATTTGGTTAGCTGCCACGAACTTTTAAAAATGTGAAGTTACACAACATTCACGTAACGGATTGTACAATATTTGAGATTATGGGGTTGTTCGGTTCCACAACTTGTCATATTTTACCACACCTCAATTTAAACAAGTTTGATAAAGTTAGATGTGCGTTTGGTTCTTGTCACAACCAAGATAAGAACTTTTTTTATTAGCAGTAAGCCCCACATGTCATAGATATGAAAGTTTGACAAGATTCCTTATGGTAAGCCAAAATGTGGCTAAAAATTTGAGCAAGTCAAGTGAGGCATGTGTGGCAAAAGATAGTCATAACCCAAACATACTAAGAAATTGAGCAACTCAAGTGAGACGTGTGGCAAAAGATAGTCACAACCTAAACACGGTATCTACCCCCCCCCCCCCCCCCCCCCCCCCCACTTCTCTTTTGGTATGCATTTGCATGGTGGTGCTCCGACTTGCACGTAAGAGACGATATTCTTTTTAATCTGAAATTGTCCCCTTTTTTTATTTCCACATTTCTTACCACTAAAACGTCAGTTCTCCCATGTCTTTTCTTCTAGAAGAACTGACTTCTTTATATTTTTGTTTTGTTTTGGCTCAAAGATAATGCAACATCTTTCAAAGCCCAATTCGCTTTGCAAATGGAGTACTCAAATGTTCTTATACATTTCACAGGAGTTTTGTGTAGTATATAACACACGATCATTTATATTATGTAACTATAATTTGAATTCGAATGGGATGGATGATGAAACATAAACATACAACTTAAATTCATTTGTGTGTGACTCCAAATGTATATGTTTGCCTATTATAATGTGGTGTGTTGATATCTGTAACACTTCACTCATGCGCAAGGCACGTGTAACTTACTAGTGTGAAATTAGAGCATCTACAAGCGAGGATCTCAAATTCTTCTCGTATGTCTGGGTAGCCTGCCACGTCAAACCGGGTTCATCCTGGACAAATAGGGATTTGAAACAATTTGAGGGAGCAGTTGTGTGCTTGGACAAAAAGGGATTTGAATTGGACACGCCTAAACACTGTCAGTTGTCTTGACGGTCGTATAGGGAAGCATCGGGTTTTTTTTTTTGGAGTAACATGCATGCTGCGTATTTCTGCTTGTCCGAACAAAACGAGATGTCCTAACAAAATACCATCTCGAGAGAAATAGGCGAGCGTAGGTATTATTGGAAAGCGGTGGAAAATACCCAAATTGTGTTAGCATTTCGTGTGCGACCGTGTTAGAGAGAGCACGTCCTAGAAAGGTAAAATCCCCATTTCCGTTGCGGTGTCACTGGTCCATGTCCAGATCAGATCCAAGCGCCATACACATCAAACCAAAACCAGATCTGACCAGCACAGCACAGTCCCAGCAAACAGTGCACGCGCGCATGATGAAAGAGACAGATCTATGATTAAACAATGATGGAATAATACAATGAGGGGTAATAATAAAAATATAAATCAAATCTCCTCAATTTGGTACAGGAAGGGGGCAAGAAAGAAAGAATCCGAGGCGGACGTGCGTGAGTGGGACTACACAGGAAGGAGATGCCGGCCCGTCCGGCCAGTTAGAAAAAATAGACACGAGATACAGCACAAAATGTGGTGGCATGCACAGACACGGACGCAGACAGCTCGTCCGAAAGGCGCGGTGCAGCGGCCGCCGCATGATTGCGTGTCCTCGTGGCGGGCCTCGACGGGGCCGGGCCGGCCGGCTGGCCTCCCGCGTTCGCCGGCTTTGCTCGCCTAGGCGAGGAGGGCGAGGAGGCCCAGCGCCATCGCGCACGCCGACATGATGCTCCCTGCCATGCTCTGGATCGCGCCCTGCAGTAACCAGGCAAAAATTTAATCGGCAGGTAAAAATAACGTGTTTACTAGCAGGAGCAGTGTCGTGGAGGCTTCCGGAATGCATTGTTTACGGGCGCGGTACACGCTCCGAGTTGTATAACAGCAGTGACTTGTAGAAGCTTGACTTTTGAAATGTTTAATTCTTTTATTTACTTTCCATTAACTGCTCTGTCCGTAGCAACGGCATGATGCACATGCGTGCCTGGCCAACATGTCGGGACGGGCCACATGCGGATGCATCTACCACCGCCACTGTTCTCACTCATCAGTCACTTCCCTTTCCCTAGTCACATGCTTGGTGGAGCCAAACAAAGCTATGGTCCTGCTAATGAGCAAGCCATTATGGCACTAATTACTAAATTAGCCATCTAAGCACTCATAGATGTAATACTAAACTCAGTAGCCACTGTAAGTAAGAGCATTGTTAATTATTTTACTACGTACTAACAGCGGGCAAAGTTCGGCGTCGCGTCCAACTACGTAGCAGTTCTTTGCCAAAGGAAAAAGAAACTACTGTCGGTTGTGCGTAGATCAGTTGTGAAACTTCGACGGGCACTGTCGGTTCAAATGGCGTAGTATAGAGGGTGGAGATGGGAACGTACCGCGGTGTCGTCGGCGGCAGCATCGAGTGCGGGGCCGGGGGCTTCGGAGTCGTCGGAGGCCGCGGGGGCCTTGGCCTTCTTGGACTTGGTGGGGGCCTCGGCGGCGACGGGAGCGGGGGCCGGGGCCTTGCTCTTCTTCTTCTTGGAGGACGACTTCTTCTTCTTCTTGGCCGGGGCGGGCGCGGGGGCGTCGGGCTTGGTGGGGATGGTGGCGGGTGCCTCGGCGACGGGAGCGGGAGGGGCGGCGACGGGGGCCTCGACCGGCGGGGTGCTGGCCTTGGGAGCCGGGGCAGGGGGCGAGGCGGCGGCCTTGGTGGGCGGTGCCGCGGCGGGAGCCTTGGCTGGTGCTGGGGTGGCCTTGGTGGGTGGCGCCGCGGCGGGGGCGGGGGTTGCGGGGGTGGTGGGAGCCGCTGCGGTCGGTGGGGTGGCGGCGACGGGCGTGGTGGTGGTCGGCGCCGCGGCGGGCGCGGGCGTCTTCTTGGCGGGAGCCGCCGGCGTGGGCGTGGTGGTGGTGGGCGCGGCGGCCGGGGCCGCGGCCTTCTGGGCGACGGCGGAGTGCGCCGCGAGGAGGCAGAGCAGCGCGAGGCAGAGAGCGCCGGCGCGCGCCATTGCGGCTGTGTGTGTGCGGGAGAAGGCGAAGGCTCCGCTCTGCTCTGACTGCCTCTCTTTCTTTGTGTGGCTTTACGATGGGAGTGGCACACGCAGCGAGGGCGGTGATAAATAGCGCAGGAAAAGGAGGGAGAAGCGGCGGGGAGGGGGAGGGGGAGGAGGTGCGGGTGAGGGTGCGGCGCCACAACTGGCAGTGGGCCAGCGGGGCCATGTGGGGGTTGGTGTCGCCAGTTGGTCGGACGCGTTCGCGTGGCTCCGTGGGGGTGGGCTACCTCCGAGCGCTGCATTCTTGTGTCTGTCTGTACAGAGCGGAGAGAGAGCCGTTGGGGACGGCTCTCTGCGTACGCATGCGCGCAGAACGGTCCTGAACAGGGAAGCGCAGAATATGGGCTGGTTGGATGTTGCGCCGCGCGTCCGCTAGCCGTTATGTGACGTTTTTACAGTTTTACAGTACCTCATAGACTAGGCTATCTCAAAAAAAAAAAACATCATACACTAGACTTATTGATTGAAAATGAGTTAATACCACTATTTTTGCTGCATCAAACAACCCTTTATTGCATGGTGATCATCGTTACAACATGGTAATAATTTCTTCAGGGGATCCTCCATCAACACACTGCGGCCCTGTTTGGTTAAGACTAGAAAAAGTTTGTTTTAGTTCCTATGTAACTAAACAGAAGTGACTTTTTCTTCATGAACTAGAAAAAGACTTCACTGAAGGATTTCTTTTCTTCAGTCCTTGGGACTAAAAAAAGTCATAGTCTCTTGTAACCAAACACCCTCTGCATACCTTACGCCTAGCCAAACTGACTAACTTATGAGCTACACAATTCGTCTCTCTAGAAATGTGCTTAAAATTCAAGTGTGGGAATTATGTGCTTAAAATTTAAGTGTGGGAATTCACATGTAATGTGATAGCTATTGTAAAAAATGGCAGCAGCAGCAACTCCAAAGGAATGTCCACTATTGTTCATCGTTTCACTGTTTTCCGACTATACTTCTATAAAGTTGCACCTTAAAGATTAATTTGTGTGTGTTCGGGCATTTGACTAGACTAAAGAATAATTTTCTGAAAGAAAGGTTTACTATGGGGCAAAACTAAAAACGGAAGGGCTATGCTCAGATTTTTACTTGTGCTATTGGGGACTTTCTTTTTGGTTATCTGGGTCTTCCTTTGCATTATAAGAGGCTTGGTAATAAGGAATGAAAAAGTGGAAAGAAGAAATGTGAAAGGAAAGCAGCTATGTGGCAGAGAACCTTGCTTCCTATGCAGGGTAGGCTAATCCTTGTAGCAACTTGCATGAGTAACATTCCTAGCCACATGCTCCTTTTCTATATTACCAAATGGCGTAGGTAAAAGATTTTATTTTTCTCCTGGGCTCAGTTGATCTGGCAAGAAAAAGAAGGTGTGCATAAATATCATCTGATAAACTAGAATGATGTGTGCCAACCAAGGGATCAGGGTGGCCTTGGAGTTAGTAATTTTGATATTAAGAATATAAGTCTTTTATGCAAATGGCTTTGGAGACTAGAAAACGAGGAGGGAGATTGTCAGGAGATGGTTAGAACGAAGTATTTGAAAAAGAAAACTTTGACTCAATGTGAACCATCTCCTAGCAACTCTCATTTCTAGAATGGCTTGATGGAAGTTAAAGATATATTTTATAGATGTTGTCAGAAAGCTGCGGGTGATGATTGCATGACTAGATTTTGGGACGATGCCTGGTGACGCAGGTAAATCTGGCAGATCTTAGGTAGGGGGTCCCGAACTAAGGTCTTGAGACAATGGTAAAAGGACATGGGTCTTTTACCCAGGTTCGGTGTCTCTATGAAGGCAAAATCCTATGTCATGCTTGTGTTTTATTGCTTTGGGATGGAGTACAAATCACAGTCGATCTACTCGGAGATTGTTGTGTGTCGTCTACGAGCACTACCCCTTGGTTTATATAGGTACCGGGGGGCTAGGAATACATCTTAGTCGGTTACATGCAAGGATAACGTATTGTAGAAGACTTCTAATATCTTGGGGTGTACGTCAAGCCTTCGAGAATCCTCCTTTCATTTGCCATGGGTCGCGTCGACATGGCCCACTAGTGAACCGACATGGGGGTCCTCGGCTCGGCCCACTAGACTGAGAGACGACGTGTTGATAAACCCCCAACCAGGACACCATCAGCAGCCCCTGAACCGGTCTTCAAGTCTGGACGCGCCTCGGTTCTTCCGAGTTGTTCTTCCTCTCGGGTCGCCAGTCTTGAAAGAGGTTTAATGAATCCTCCTTAAGTCTTGATTTATCAGACTAAATCTGAGGTGTCCAAGGCCATCCCAGCTTTCGATAAGCATCTTACCTTCCTTCGGTTGCACCATTTGTCGGAATTATTTCCGCATAGTCATTCCTTAGCTACGAAGTATTCCCGCCCTTGGTTTATGATGAGGGTTTGGCCTAGCTTTGATAGCATAGACCAATCCCATCTATGAGCCTACATGGCTGCAATGTCCCCCACCTGGTGGGTTAGCATAACATGCGAGCGTGGGTTAAGGCCCGACCATTGTCACATCCCATCAAAAAAGCGATCATGTGCCCCGATGCATCTAATATTTAATCAACTGCCCCCTCAATTCTAGTGTGTGATTAACGTAGTACTGGACCTTCTTATCTAGATTCTAAATATGTTAACCGTATGTATTTTATTTTCAATCGCTTCTAGCCTTTGCATAACATGCTCCAGAGTTAATGCAATTTCATTAATAGTAATAGGTGGTGATCCCACTAAATTTCTAATAGCATTGAAAGCACCCATAGGGTGACTACTCAAAAAATTCCCTCCGGTAATAGTGTCAAGCACAAATCTAAACCAAGTATTAACACCGACATAAAAATTGTGAAGAAGAATGGTAGTAGATTGGTTAAGAGTTGATCTATTCTGAGCATCGCAAATCCTATGCCAAGCATCTTTTAAACTTTCACCTCCCCTTTGTTCAAAATTTAGTACTTCATTCTGAGGGGTACAAGCAACAAGAGAATAACTAGCCATAGTGGCAAAGCAAGCAAAAATGCAAAATTAAAATATCTTTTGTGTTTTTGTAAAAAATAGAAGTGGGGGAGATGAAAATGAGAGGTAAAGACAAATAAAAATAAGAGCAAGTAGATGATAGTTTGTTTGAAGGTACTTGATAGGTTTTGATGATGTCTCCTGATAGGTCCATGTTGCATCATGTTTTCCTACTGTTATTTAGAGTGTTTTTAATCATTATAACACTATATGGAGAAATTCTAATGCCTTTTCTCTCTTAATATGCAAGGTTTACATGAAGAGGGAGATTGCCGGCAGTTGGAACTCTGGACCTGAAAAAGCTATATCAGATATACCTATTCTGCACATCTCCAAATGACCTAAAATTTTATGAAGATTTATTTTGGAATATATAAAAATTATTGGAGAAAAGAAATACCAGAGGGGACTACCCAGGTGCCCACTAAGCACCAGGGCGCGCCTACCCGCTGGCGCGCCTGGTGGGTAGTGGGGCCCCTGGCCAGTCTCCAGTGCCCATCTTCTTGTATATAAGCCCATTTTCCCTAGAAAAAAATGAGGGGGGGGGCTTTTGGGACGGAGCACCGCCGTCTCAAGGCGAAACTTGGGCAGGAGCACTTTTGCTCTCCGTGGAGCGATTCCGCCGGGGATACTTCCCTCCGGGAGGGGAAAATCGAAGCCATTGTCATCACCACCGACCCTCTCATCATGGGAGGGCCAATCTTCAATATCACCATCCCATCTCAAACCCTAGTTCACTCTTGTATTCAATCTTTGTATCAAAACCTCATATTGGTACATGTGGGTTGCTAGTAGTGTTGATTACATCTTGTAGTTGATGCTAGCTGGTTTATTTGGTGGAAGATCATAATGTTCATATCTATTATGCTATTCAACACCCCTCTGATCTTGAGCATGAATTTCTTTTGTGAGAAGTTACTTTTGTTCTTGAGGACATGGGAGAAGTCTTGTCATAAGTAATCACGTAAATTTGGCATTCGTTCGATATTTTGATGATATGTATGTTGCGATTCCTTTAGTGGTGTTATGTGAACGTCGACTACATGACACTTCACCATATTTGGGCCTAAGGGAATGCATCATGGAGTAGTTACTAGATGATGGGTTTCTAGAGCAACAGAAGCTTAAACCCTAGTTTATGCGCTATTCCGTAAGGGGCTGATTTGGATCCATATGTTTAATGCTATGGTTATATTTTGTCTTAATTCTTTTTTCGTAGTTGCAGATGCTTGCGAGAGGGGTTAATCATAAGTGGGAGGCTTGTTCAAGTAAGAACAACACCCAAGCACCGGTCCACCCACATATCAAATTATCAAAGTAGCGAACGTGAATTCGCCCTATAGTGAGTCGTATTACAATTCACTGGCCGTCGTTTTACAACGTCGTGACTGGGAAAACCCTGGCGTTACCCAACTTAATCGCCTTGCAGAAAAAGGATTGGGCTACCTTGCTGCACTTTTGTTACCGTTACTATTACTTGCTCGTGACAAATTATCTTGCTACCAAACAATATGTTACCGACAATTTTAGTGCTTGAAGAAAATACTTTGCTGAAAACTACTTGTCATTTACTTCTACTCCTCGTTGGGTTAGACACTCTTACTTATCGAAAGGACTGTGGTAGATCCCCTATTCTAATGGGTCATCAAGGCTCTTTTATGGTGCCATTGCCGGGGAGTGAAGCGCTTCTGGTAAGGAAAAATATATACTACGTGCTGAAATTTACTGTCACTTGTTACTATGGAAAACCATCCTTTGAGGGGTTTGTTCGGAGTATCTTCACCTTGACCAGAAGCACAAAGAGTTGCTCCTCAACCTACTGCACCTACTGAAAATATTTATTATGAGATTCCTTTGGGTATGATAGAGAAACTGCTAGCTAATCCTTATGCGGGAGATGGAACATTACATCGTGATATGCACCTAATCTATGTGGATGAAGTTTGTGGATTATTTAAGCTTGCAGGTTTATCCGGAGATGAAGTTAAGAAGAAGGTCCTCCCTTTATCTTTGAAGGGAAAGGCATTGACATTGTATAGGCTATGCGATGATATTGGAGCTTGCGATTGGAGTCAATTGAAATTGGAATTTCACCAAAAGTTTTATCCTATGCATCTAGTTCATCGTGATCAGAATTATATATATAATTTTTGGCCTTGTGAAGGAGAAAGTTTAGCACTAAATATGGACTTGACTCTGAGATAGTAGCCTCTTTTTATGAATCTTTTCCTACTCATGTTAATCTCCCTAAAGAGAAATGGTTTAAATATCACCCCCCTGTTAAAGAAAAGATTGAGGAGCCAGTTATAGTTAAAGATGAAACTATCATTTATAATGTTGATCCAGTTGTGCCTAGTGATACGTCCATTTTGCATCATGTTTCCTTGTTGTTATTTATAATGTTTTATCCATAATAATGCTTTTTGGAGTAATTCTAATGCCTTTTCTCCCATAATTTACAAGGAACACACCAAGAGGGAGAATTCCAGCAGCTGGAAATCTGGACCTGGAAAAGCCACGTCAGGCCACCTATTCTGCACAATTCCAAATGGGCTGAAACTTTATGGAGATTTTTATGGAATATATAAGAAATATTGGAGCCAATAAGTACTAGAGGGGGCACCCAGGTGGGTACAACCCACCTGGGCGCGCCAGGCCCCCCTGGCGTGCCCTGGTAGGTTGTGCCCTTCTCGGCCCACCTCCGGTGCCCATCTTCTGGTATATAAGTGGTTTTGACCTAGAAAAATCACAATAATACTTTCGGGACGGAGCGCCGCTGCCTCGAGGCGGAACTTGGGCAGGAGCACTTTTGCCCTCCGGCGGAGCGATTCTGCCGGGGGAACTTCCCTCCCAGAGGGGGAAATCATCGTCGTCATCATCACCAACAACTCTCCCATCTTGGGGAGGGAAATCTCCATCAACATCTTCACTAGCACCATCTCATCTCAAACCCTAGTTCATCTCCTATATTCAATCTTGTTACCGGAACTATAGATTGTTGCTAGAGGGTGACTAGTAGTGTTGATTACATCTTGTAGTTGATTACTATATGGTTTATTTGGTGGAAGATTATATATTCAGATCCATTATGCATATTAATACCCCTCTGATCATGAGCATGTTTTTTGATTGTGAGTAGTTACTTTTGTTCTTGAGGTCACGGGATAAATCATGTTGCAAGTAATCATGTGAATTTGATATGCGTTTGATATTTTGATAGTATGTATGTTGTGATTCCCTTAGTGGTGTCATGTGAACGTCGACTACATGACACTTCACCATATTTGGGCCTAAGGGAATGCATTGTGGAGTAGTAAATATATGGTGGGTTGCGAGAGTGATAGAAACTTAAACCCCAGTTTATGCACTATTCCGTAAGGGACTGATTGGATCCTAGAATTTAATGCTATGCTTAGGATTTATCCTTAATACTTTTCTCGTAGTTGCAGATGCTTGCGGGAGGGTTAATCATAAGTAGGAGGTTTGTTCAAGTAAGAACAATACCTAAGCACCGGTCCACCCACATATCAAATTATCAAAGTAGCGAACACAAATCAAACCAATATGATGATAGTGACTAGATGAAATTCCCGTGTACCCTCAAGAACGCTTTGCTTATCATAAGAGACCGTTTTGGCCTGTCCTTTGCCTCAAAAGGATTGGGCTACCTTGCTGCATACTTGTTACAATTATCGTTACTTGCTCGTTACAGATTATCTTGCTACCAAACTACTCGCTACTTACAATTTCAGCACTTGCAGACAATACCTTACTGAAAACTACTTGTCATTTCCTTATGCTCCTCGTTGGGTTCGACACTCTTACTTATCGAAAAGAGCTACAATTGACCCCCTATACTTGTGGGTCATCAAGTCTATTTTCTAGCGCCGTTGCCGGGGAGTGAAGCGCCTTTGGTAAGTGGAATTCGGTAAGGAAACATTTATATAGTGTGCTGAAATTTATTGTCACTTGTCACTATGGAAAACAATCCTTTGAGGGGTATGTTTGGGGTATCTTAACCTAGACCGGAACCACAATTAATTGCCCCTCAACCTACAACACCTACTGAAAATATTGAATATGAAATTCCTTCGGGTATGATAGAACAACTTCTAGCTAATCCTTATGCAGGAGATGGAACAGAACATCCTGATATGCACTTGATACATATGGAACAAATTTGTGGATTGTTTAAGCTTGCAGGTTTACCCAGGGATGAAGTTATGAAAAATGTTTTCCCTTTATCTTTGAAGGGAAAAGCATTGGCATGGTATAGGCTATGCGATGATATTGGATCATGAAATTGGAATCGTTTGAAATTGGAGTTTCACCAAAAAAAATATCCTATGCATCTAGTTCATCGTGATCGGAGCTATATATATATATATATATATAATTTTTGGCCTCGTGAAGGAGAAAGTACCGCTCTAGCTTGGGGGAGGCTTAAGTCAATGTTATATTCATGCCCCATTCATGAGCTCTCAAGAGAAATTATTATTCAGAATTTTTATGCTCGGCTTTCTCGCAATGATCAAACCATGTGGGATACTTCTTGTGCTGGTTCTTTTATGAAGAAGACTATTAAATTTCGGTGGGATCTTTTGGAAAGAATTAAACGCAACTCTGAAGATTGGGGACTCGATGAAGGTAAAGAGTCAGGTATCACTACAAAAAAAGACACATCCGTGAAATTTTGGGCTGAACGAATTTTTTTCTGTCATAATTATGACACTTCTATGACGATAATCGTGACAAAACCCGGTATCATCATAGATGTGGTGTGGTCCTACTTCTATGACAAAAAATCATGATAGAAAATGGGCTTTTTGTCCTGGGCGGGCCGGAGACGCAGCTGCATGACATTCTTTGGGCCGTCCATGACGGAAAAAACCATGGTAGAAGCGAGGGCGAGGAAAATATCAGGGGAGTTCCCGGTTACAGTGGGTGGTCAGGGGCCGAGCGGTGCATGTTTCTCTCGTACGTACGTGCGTGTGTGCTAGGCATTGGTCTCTAACTGAACCCAAGCGAGGCGTTGGGCTCTAACTGAACCCGAGCGATTGCACTAGCTATGTTACTGAACCCAAGCGATCGATCCCTTGCTGTTAACTGAACTCGAGTGATTCGTTCGCTACTACTACTAACTAAAACTGATCGATGCTGCCTCTGGATGAACAGTGAGTGTTGTTTGGGGGGGGGGTTGGATGAACAGTTCCCAGTGGGGGGTTGGATAAACAGGACCCCATGGTAGTAGAGGCCGTTGCCGGTGGATGAACAGTACCCTGATTGATCGAGCCGGTGGATGAACATGACCCAGTGGAGGGGTGGATGAACAGGACCCCGTGGAGGGCTGGTTGGACAGTAGCCGGTGAAGGACTGGATGAACAGTAGCCCATGGAGGGGTGGTTGAACAGGACCCTGTGGAGAGGGCTGGTTGAACAGTAGCCGGTGGAGGAGCGCGCTGGAGGCTGGATGAACATGAGCCCGTGGATGAACAGTCGCAGGTGGAGGCTGGAGGAGGTCGACGGTGGATGAACAGTAGCCTATGGAGGGTGGAGGAGGTCGACGGTGGAAGTGAACAGTATTCCGTGGAGTCCCGTTTTGCGGTACGCCACACCCCTCCCGATGAACAGGACCCCTGTTTCGACCATAGCGCTCCAACACAAGTCCGTTTCCTCTGTTTTGCGGTACGCCACACCCCTCCCGATCAACAGGACTCCATTTCGACCGTAGGAGGTCCAAGAGAAGTCCGTTTCCTCTGTTTTGCGGTACGCCAGACCCCTCCCGATGAACATGATCCCATTTCGACCGTGGCCGGTCGAACACAAGGCCGTTTCCTCTGTTCTGCGGTACGCCAGGCCTCGTTTCCATCGACTGTTCCGTCCAAGCCGGTTGGCTCCTGATGAACACGACGACACATTCCGTTCCGACCCAGCCGATTGCCTCCCCATGAACACGACGATGGCGCAGCTTCTCCGTTCTGACCCAGCCATGTACACGAGCCCTGGCCGTACGTATGCGCGAGTAGGCGTTCGAGACCCCGCCCGTATGTACGCACATGGCCGTATTTTCTTTCTTGCACCCTGGCCGATGTACGTACGTGTACATGCTACGTGTGCGCCTCTACTACGACACGTGTGCGCCTATACTATGACACGTGCCCTTCCTTACACGGCCACGGTTCATCGCTGCAGCCTGTAGAAAGACTGATCATATGTACGTACACATTCGCGACGAGAATGACAACACTACATACGCTTCGACCAGGTGGGTCCTGACTGTCAGGCACTTCCTTCTGTGCGAAGATGTAGCCGGTGGGTCCCAGCAGTCAGGGGGAAACGTTTTTTTGTGAAATACGGTGGCCCGTCCAGTGGGTCCCTGCTGTCAGGTGGAGGAATAATTATTTTGCGCGTAATAAGGAGGCACTTCCTTGCTACTGCCGTGGACCCAGTTGTCAGCCTCTCCACGTATAATACTCTTCCGATGGAAGTTGTTCATTGACCACATTGACCACGCCCTGCCGAGAGCACCAGGGCAGTGGACGACGGCGAGGCCTAGGAAGGGGACGACGCGGAGCCGGGGAAGACGCGGCAGTGGATGCCCACGCGGAGGGGAGTACGTGGCTTGACTGCTTCGGCTGTGGTCGCCGCAGGGCCTGGCCAGCGGTGGGAGTAGTAGGGGGCAGTGAGGCCTCCGCGGTAGCACAACCAGCCACGGGAGGCAAGAGCACGCGGTGGTTTGGACGGCTGGAGCAAGAATATCAGAGGTTGAAGAAGCAGGACGACCGTTGGATGTTAACAATCCAACGGTCACTGGTGATAGAATCGTTTATTGACAAAGTTGACAAAGCCCTCCGTCTGCATCAACTTAGTAGGCCCACAAGTTAGGCTCCCACTATGGTGGGTCCCAGCTAGCAGGGGGAGTATTCATTTTTTTGTGCGTAATAAGGTGGCACTTCCTTGTGTGTGAAGATATAGCTGGTGGGTCGGAGCTGTCAGCGGGAGTATGAAGGAAATATGCCCTAGAGGCAATAATAAAGTTATTATTTATTTCCTTATATCATGATAAATGTTTATTATTCATGCTAGAATTGTATTAACTGGAAACATAATACATGTGTGAATACATAGATAAAAACAGAGAGTCACTTGTATGCCTCTACTTGACTAGCTCGTTAATCAAAGATGGTCATGTTTCCTAACCATAGACATGAGTTGTCATTTGATTAACGGGATCACATCATTAGGAGAATGATGTGATTGACTTGACCCATTCCGTTAGCTTAGCACTTGATCGTTTAGTTTGTTGCTATTGCTTTCTTCATAACTTATACATGTTCCTGTGACTATGAGATTATGCAACTCCCGTTTACCGGAGGAACACTTTGTGTGCTACCAAACGTCACAACGTAACTGGGTGATTATAAAGGTGCTCTACAGGTGTCTCCGAAGGTACTTGTTGGGTTGGCGTATTTCGAGATTAGGATTTGTCACTTCGATTGTCGGAGAGGTATCTCTGGGCCCTCTCGGTAATGCACATCACTCAAGCCTTGCAACCATTGCAACTAATAAGTTAGTTGCAGGATGATGTATTACGAAACGAGTAAAGAGACTTGCCGGTAATGAGATTGAACTAGGTATTGAGATACCGACGATCGAATCTCGGGCAAGTAACATACCGATGACAAAGGGAACAACGTATGTTGTTATGCGGTCTGACCGATAAAGATCTTCGTAGAATATGTAGGAGCCAATATGAGCATCCAGGTTTTGCTATTGGTTATTGACCGGAGATGTGTCTCGGTCATGTCTACATAGTTCTCGAACCCGTAGGGTCTGCATGCTTAAAGTTCGGTGATGATCGTAATTAGGGTTTTTGTGTTTTGATGTACCAAAGGTTGTTCAGAGTCCCAGATGTGATCACGGACATGACGAGGAGTCTTGAAATGGTCGAGACATAAAGATTGATATATTGGAAGCTTATTTTTGGATATCGGAAATGTTCCGGGTGAAATCGGGATTTTACCGGAGTATCGGGGGGTTACCGGAACCCCCCCGGGGGTTATTGGGCCTACATGGGCCATAAGGGAGAAGAGGAGGGCCGGCCAGGGCAGGCCGCGCGCCCCCTCCCCCCTAGTCCGAATAGGACAAGGAAGGGGGGCGCCCCCCTTTCCTCTTTCTCCCTTCCTCCTTCCTTTTCCAACAAGGCAAGAGGGGGGAGTCCTACTCCCGGTTGGAGTAGGACTCCTCCAAGCGCACCCTTAGGGTCGGCCGCACCTCCCCCTCTCCCTCCTTTATATACTAAGGCAAGGGAGCACCCCATGACACACAAGTTGATTATTGTGATCGTTCCTTAGCCGTGTGCGGTGCCCCCTTCCACCATATTCCACCTCGGTCATATCGTAGCGGTGCTTAGGCGAAGCACTGCGTCGGTAGAACATCATCACCGTCATCACGCCGTCGTGCTGACGAAACTCTCCCTCAATGTTTTGCTGGATCGGAACTCGAGGGACGTCACCAAGTTGAACGTGTGTAGAACTCGGAGGTGCCGTACGTTCGGTACTTGGATCGATCGGATCGGGAAGACGTACGACTACTTCCTCTACGTTGTGTCAACACTTCCGTTGCCGGTCTATGAGGGTACGTAGACAACACTCTCCCCTCTCATTGCTATGCATCACCATGATCTTGCGTGTGCGTAGGAATTTTTTTGAAATTACTACGTTCCCCAACAGTGACATCCGAGCCTAGGTTTTATGCGTTGATGTTGTGCACGAGTAGAACACAAGTGAGTTGTGGGTGATATAAGTCATACTGCTTACAAGCATGTCATACTTTGGTTCGGCGGTATTGTTGGATGAAGCGGCCCGGATCGACATTACGCGTACGCTTACGCGAGACTGGTTCTACCGACGTGCTTTGCACACAGGTGGCTGGCGGGTGTCAGTTTCTCCAACTTTAGTTGAACCAAGTGTGGCTACGCCCGGTCCTTGCAAAGGTTAAAACAACACCAACTTGACAAACTATCGTTGTGGTTTTGATGCGTAGGTAAGAAGGTTCTTTCTAAGCCCGTAGCAGCCACGTAAAACTTGCAACAACAAAGTAGAGGACGTCTAACTTGTTTTTGCAGGGCATGTTGTGATGTGATATGGTCAAGACATGATGCTAAATTATATTGTATGAGATGATCATGTTTTGTAACCGAGTTATTGGCAACTGGCAGGAGCCATATGGTTGTCGCTTTATTGTATGCAATGCAATTGCGCTGTAATGCTTTACTTTATCACTAAGCGGTAGCGATAGTCGTGGAAGCATAAGATTGGCGAGACGACAACGATGCTACGATGGTGATCAAGGTGTCGCGCCGGTGACGATGGTGATCATGAAGGTGCTTCGGAGATGGAGATCACAAGCACAAGATGATGATGGCCATATCATATCACTTATATTGATTGCATGTGATGTTTATCTTTTATGCATCTTATCTTGCTTTGATTGACGGTAGCATTATAAGATGATTCCCCACTAAATTATCAAAGTATAAGTGTTCTCCCTGAGTATGCACCGTTGCGAAAGTTCTTCGTGCTGAGACACCACGTGATGATCGGGTGTGATAGGCTCTACGTTCAAATACAACGGGTGCAAAACAGTTGCACACGCGGAATACTCAGGTTTAACTTGACGAGCCTAGCATATAACAGATATGGCCTCGGAACACGGAGACCGAAAGGTCGAGCGTGAATCATATAGTAGATATGATCAACATATTGATGTTCACCATTGATACTACTCCATCTCACGTGATGATCGGACATGGTTTAGTTGACTTGGATCACGTGATCACTTAGAAGATTAGAGGGATATCTTTCTAAGTGGGAGTTCTTAAGTAATATGATTAATTGAACTTGAATTTATCATGAACTTAGTACCTGATAGTATCTTGCTTGTTTATGTTTGATTGTAGATAGATGGCTCGTGCTGTTGTTCCGTTGAATTTTAATGCGTTCCTTGAGAAAGCAAAGTTGAAAGATGATGGTAGCAATTACACGGACTGGGTCCATAACTTGAGGATTATCCTCATTGCTGCACAGAAGAATTACGTCCTGGAAGCACCGCTAAGTGCCAAGCCTACTGTAGGAGCGACACCAGATGTTATGAACGTCTGGCAGAGCAAAGCTGATGACTACTTGATAGTTCAGTGTGCCATGATTTACGGCTTAGAACCGGGTATTCAACGACGTTTTGAACATCATGGAGCATATGAGATGTTCCAGGAGTTGAAGTTAATATTTCAAGCAAATGCCCGGATTGAGAGATATGAAGTCTCCAATAAGTTCTATAGCTGCAAGATGGAAGAGAATAGTTCTGTCAGTGAACATATACTCAAAATGTCTGGGTATCATAATCACTTGACTCAACTGGGGGTTAATCTTCCTATTGATAGTGTCATTGATAGAGTTCTTCAATCACTGCCACCAAGCTACAAAAGCTTCGTGATGAACTATAATATGCAAGGGATGAATAAAACTATTCCTGAGCTCTTCGCGATGCTAAAAGCCGCGGAGGTAGAAATCAAGAAGGAGCATCAAGTGTTGATGGTCAATAAGACCACCAGTTTCAAGAAAAAGGGCAAAGGGAAGAAGAAAGGGAACTTTAAGAAGAACAACAAACAAGTTGCTGCTTAGGAGAAGAAACCCAAGTCTGGACCTAAGCTTGAGACTGAGTGCTTCTACTGCAAGCAGACTGGTCACTGGAAGCGGAACTGCCCCAAGTATTTGGCAGATAAGAAGGATGGCAAAGTGAACAAAGGTATATGTGATATACATGTTATTGATGTGTACCTTACTAATGCTCGCAGTAGCACCTGGGTATTTGATACTGGTTCTGTTGCTAACATTTGCAACTCGAAACAGGGGCTACGGATTAAGCGAAGATTGGCTAAGGACGAGGTGACGATGCGCGTGGGAAATGGTTCCAAAGTCGATGTGATCGCGGTCGGCATGCTACCTCTACATCTACCTTCGGGATTAGTATTAGACCTAAATAATTGTTATTTGGTGCCAGCGTTCAGCATGAACATTATATCTGGATCTTGTTTGATGCGAGACGGTTATTCATTTAAATCAGAGAATAATGGTTGTTCTATTTATATGAGTAATATCTTTTATGGTCATGCACACTTGAAGAGTGGTCTATTTTTGATGAATCTCGATAGTAGTGATACACATATTCATAATGTTGAAATCAAAAGATGCAGAGTTGATACTGATAGTGCAACTTATTTGTGGCACTGCCGTTTATCTCATATCGGTGTAAAGCGCATGAAGAAACTCCATACTGATGGACTTTAGGAACTACTTGATTATGAATCACTTGGTACTTGTGAACCGTGCCTCATGGGTAAGATGACTAAAACGCCGTTCTCCGGTACTATGGAGAGAGCAACGGATTTGTTGGAAATCATACATACAGATGTATGTGGTCCAATGAATGTTGAGGCTCGTGGCGGATATCGTTATTTTCTCACCTTCACAGATGATTTAAGCAAATATGGGTATATCTACTTAATGAAACATAAGTCTGAAACATTTGAAAAGTTCAAAGAATTTCAGAGTGAAGTTGAAAATCATCGTAACAAGAAAATAAAGTTTCTACGATCTGATTGTGGAGGAGAATATTTGAGTTACGAGTTTGGTCTACATTTGAAACAATGCGGAATAGTTTCGCAACTCACGCCACCTGGAACACCACAGCGTAATGGTGTGTCTGAACGTCGTAATCGTACTTTATTAGATATGGTGCGATCTATGATGTCTCTTACTGATTTACCGTTATCATTTTGGGGTTATGCTTTAGAGACGGTTGCATTCACGTTAAATAGGACACCATCAAAATCCGTTGAGACGACGCCTTATGAACTGTGGTTTGGCAAGAAACCAAAGTTGTCGTTTCTGAAAGTTTGGGGCTGCGATGCTTATGTGAAAAAGCTTCAACCTGATAAGCTTGAACCCAAATCGGAGAAATGTGTCTTCATAGGATACCCAAAGGAGACTGTTGGGTACACCTTCTATCACAGATCCGAAGGCAAAACTTTTGTTGCTAAATTCGGAGTTTTTCTAGAGAAGGAGTTTCTCTCGAAAGAAGTGAGTAGGAGAAAAGTAGAACTTGATGAGGTAATTGTACCTACTCCCTTATTGGAAAGTAGTACATCACAGAAACCGGTTTCTGTGACACCTACACCAATTAGTGATGAAGCTAAAGATAATGATCATGAAACTTCAGATCAAGTTACTACCAAACCTCGTAGATCAACCAGAGTAAGATCCGCACCAGAGTGGTATGGTAATCCTGTTCTAGAAGTCATGCTACTAGATCATGATGAACCTACGAACTATGAAGAAGCGATGGTGAGCCCAGATTCTGCAAAATGGCTAGAAGCCATGAAATCTGAGATGGGATCCATGTTTGAGAACAAAGTGTGGACTTTGGTTGACTTGCCCATTGATCGACAAGCAATTGAGAATAAATGGATCTTCAAGAAGAAGTCTGAGGCTGATGGTAATGTTACTGTCTAGAAAGCTCGACTTGTTGCAAAAGGTTTTTGACAAGTTCAAGGGATTGACTACGATGAGACCTTCTCACCCGTAGCGATGCTTAAGTCTATCCGAATCATGTTAGCAATTGCCGCATTTTATGATTATGAAATTTGGCAAATGGATGTCAAAACTTCATTCCTGAATGGATTTCTGGAAGAAGAGTTGTACATGATGCAACCAGAAGGTTTTGTCGATCCAAAGGGAGCTAACAAAGTGTGCAAACTCCAGCGAATCTATTTATGGACTGGTGCAAGCCTCTCAGAGTTGGAATAAACGCTTTGATAGTGTGATCAAAGCATTTGGTTTTGTACAGACTTTTGGAGAAGCCTGTATTTACAAGAAAGTGAGTGGGAGCTCTGTAGCATTTCTGATATTATATGTGGATGACATATTATTGATTGGAAATGATATAGAATTTCTGGATAGCATAAAGGGATACTTGAATAAGAGTTTTTCAATGAAAGACCTCGGTGAAGCTGCTTACATATTGGGCATTAAGATCTATAGAGATAGATCAAGACGCTTAATTGGACTTTCACAAAGCACATACCTTGACAAGGTTTTGAAGAAGTTCAAAATGGATCAAGCAAAGAAAGGGTTCTTGCCTGTGTTACAAGGTGTGAAGTTGAGTAAGACTCAATGTCCAACCACCGCAGAAGATAGAGAGAAAATGAAAGATGTTCCCTATGCTTCAGCCATAGGCTCTATCATGTATGCAATGCTGTGTACCAGACCTGATGTGTGCCTTGCTATAAGTCTAGCAGGGAGGTACCAAAGTAATCCAGGAGTGGATCACTGGACAGCGGTCAAGAACATCCTGAAATACCTGAAAAGGACTAAGGATATGTTTCTCGTATATGGAGGTGACAAAGAGCTCATCGTAAATGGTTACATTGATGCAAGCTTTGACACTGATCCGGACGATTCTAAATCGCAAACCGGATACGTGTTTTTACTGAACGGAGGAGCTGTCAGTTGGTGTAGTTCTAAACAAAGCGTCGTGGCGGGATCTACATGTGAAGCGGAGTACATAGCTGCTTCGGAAGCAGCAAATGAAGGAGTCTGGATGAAGGAGTTCATATCCGATCTAGGTGTCATACCTAGTGCATCTGGTCCAATGAATTTTTTTTGTGACAATACTGGTGCAATTGCCTTGGCAAAGGAATCCAGATTTCACAAGAGAACCAAACACATCAAGAGACGCTTCAATTCCATTCGGGATTTAGTCCAAGTGGGAGACATAGAAATTTGCAAGATACATACGGATCTGAATGTTGCAGACCCGCTGACTAAGCCTCTTCCACAAGCAAAACATGATCAGCACCAAGGCTCCATGGGTGTTAGAATCATTACTGTGTAATCTAGATTATTGACTCTAGTGCAAGAGTAGACTGAAGGAAATATGCCCTAGAGGCAATAATAAAGTTATTATTTATTTCCTTATATCATGATAAATGTTTATTATTAATGCTAGAATTGTATTAACCGGAAACATAATACATGTGTGAATACATAGACAAAAACAGAGAGTCACTAGTATGCCTCTACTTGACTAGCTCGTTAATCAAAGATGGTTATGTTTCCTAACCATAGACATGAGTTGTCATTTGATTAACGGGATCACATCATTAGGAGAATGATGTGATTGACTTGACCCATTCCGTTAGCTTAGCACTTGATCATTTAGTTTGTTGCTATTGCTTTCTTCATAACTTATACATGTTCCTATGACTATGAGATTATGCAACTCCCGTTTACCGGAGGAACACTTTGTGTGCTACCAAACGTCACAATGTAACTGGGTGATTATAAAGGTGCTCTACAGGTGTCTCTGAAGGTACTTGTTGGGTTGGCGTATTTCGAGATCAGGATTTGTCACTCCGATTGTCGGAGAGGTATCTCTGGGCCCTCTCGGTAATGCACATCACTCAAGCCTTGCAACCATTGCAACTAATAAGTTAGTTATAGGATGATGTATTACGGAACGAGTAAAGAGACTTGCCGGTAACGAGATTGAACTAGGTATTGATATACCGACGATCGAATCTCGGGCAAGTAACATACCGATGACAAAGGGAACAACGTATGTTGTTATGCGGTCTGACCGATAAAGATCTTCGTAGAATATGTAGGAGCCAATATGAGCATCCAGGTTCCGCTATTGGTTATTGACCGGAGACGTGCCTCGGTCATGTCTACATAGTTCTCGAACCCGTAGGGTCCGCACGCTTAAAGTTTGGTGACGATCGTAATTAGGGTTTTTGTGTTTTGATGTACCAAAGGTTGTTTGGAGTCCCAGATGTGATCACGGACATGACGAGGAGTCTCGAAATGGTCAAGACATAAAGATTGATATATTGGAAGCCTATATTTGGATATCGGAAATGTTCCGGGTGAAATCGGGATTTTACCGGAGTACCGAGGGGTTACCGGAACCCCCCCGAGGGTTATTGGGACTACATGGGCCATAAGGGAGAAGAGGAGGGCCGGCCAGGGCAGGCCGCGCGCCCCCTCCCCCCTAGTCCGAATAGGACAAGGAAGGGGGCGCCCCCCTTTCCTCTTTCTCCCTTCCTCCTTCCTTTTCCAACAAGGCAAGAGGGGGGAGTCCTACTCCCGGTTGGAGTAGGACTCCTCCAAGCGCACCCTTAGGGTCGGCCGCACCTCCCCCTCTCCCTCCTTTATATACTGAGGCAAGGGAGCACCCCATGACACACAAGTTGATCATTGTGATCGTTCCTTAGCCGTGTGCGGTGCCCCCTTCCACCATATTCCACCTCGGTCATATCGTAGCGGTGCTTAGGCGAAGCCCTGCGTCGGTAGAACATCATCACCGTCATCACACCGTCGTGCTGACGAAACTCTCCCTCAATGTTTTGCTGGATCGGAACTCGAGGGACGTCACCGAGTTGAACGTGTGCAGAACTCGGAGGTGCCGTACGTTCGGTACTTGGATCGGTCGGATCGGGAAGACGTACGACTACTTCCTCTACGTTGTGTCAACACTTCCATTGCCGGTCTACGAGGGTACGTAGACAACACTCTCCCCTCTCGTTACTATGCATCACCATGATCTTGCGTGTGCATAGGAATTTTTTTGAAATTACTACATTCCCCAACAGAGTATTCATTCTTTTTGGCGTAATAAGGAGGTACTTGCTTGCGTGCGACCATGGACCATGTGGGTCCCAACTGTCAGCCTCTCCATGTACATCCCTCTTCCGATGTTGTCGTTTGTTGATAACGTTGACCATGCCGTGCCGAGAACACCAGCGCGATGGACGAGGCGAGACCCAGGAAGGGAATGACCCGGAGGCGGCGAAGCCACAACAGTGGAGGGATGTGGGTGAGTAGAGGCATGGCATGGTCAGTGGTGGGAGTAGTAGGGGGATGTAAGGTCTGCACAGCAGCACAGCCGACCATGGGAGGTGGGAGCAGGCGGTCCCGCCGACGCTGGATTTGGCGGATGGAGCAAGAAGATCAGAGATTGAAGAAACACGACGGCCGTTGGATTTCAATCCAATGGTTACGTCTGCTAGAATCTCTTGTTGACGTATATAATAAGTAAAAAATCTTGCATACGCGTCAACTTAATAGGGCCACAAGTCAGACCATTCCCTATTTTTTAATAATTTATATATAGCTCATTGCAACTTCTTATGCAATTTATTGCAGTCCATTTTTTTGTTGGCCAGGGCCAGGGTTAAAAATTTAAACGAAAGTTCACATATTTCTGTGGGTTCCAAACTATTTTTAGTACTGAAATGTCGAGCCAGATTTAAAGTACTTTGAAGATATATTTAAATTAGGTTAAAGCCCAGTGAAATAGGAATATGAAAATGTGAAAAAATTCAGAAATTATAAAGTAATTGCGAATTTGTCATCTGTTTTTATATTTACAACCCATTTCATATTACTTTCAATATTTGCAGGCGTCTTGAAAGAGTTGCAGCCCATCAGGGCGTAGAAAAATAAGTAGGCCTGGATTGGGTATTCTTTAGAAAAAATAAACTGGGCTCATTTTCACAAAGAAAAAATAGTTGGGCTGGTCATATGGTGAAGATAAAATATAAGCCTGGGCTAGACGGGCCACAACCCAGTTGAAACCCTGCTTCGTCTCAAAAGTAACAAAAAAATGCTGCTCGAGCAGCTACGTCCCAAGTGTCAGCCGATCTTGTGGTGCTGTTCTCTTGTCTATTGACTATATACGTTGACAATGTCGTGGGTCCCAAATGTCAGGAAACCACTAGGAGGAAGGATTTTCTTTTTCCATACGCTGACAATGGAGTATATATAACAAAAAAAGAGGAACTTCCTTGCGTCCGACCATGGACATGGTGGGCCCCTACTGTCATCCTCTCCATGTACAGTCCTCTGCCGATTCCTGTTGTTTGTTAACCATGTTGACAATGCAAGAGGGCGGCGCCATGACGAGTGCACCAAAGCACGCGGAGGACGACGACGAGGCCTCGAACATCGGTGTTAATGATTTAGGAGATGGTGGGGTGGCGATGCATGTGCTGAGGCGCAGCCAGCCATGGGAGGCGGAAGCAGGCGGCCCCGCCAGCGCTGGTTTGGTTTTGGCAGCTGGAGGAAGACAGGACTGAAGAAACACGACAAACTGTAAAAGCAACAGGAGTACTTAACAACCTTAACTGAAACCAGCAGGGGCACTTAACAACCATAGCTGAAAACAGTATGAGTACTTATACAGGTTCAACCGTACAAAACACGCCTCGAACAGTGGTACTTTGCCTACAGTTAACCAAGGGTGAGGCCGCCAAGCCCCAGGACAAGGCCCAGGCACCACCCCGCGCATCCACAACTTTCTGAAAGCGGCTTCATCTCGCAATGTGGTCAATAAACAGTATATTCGCTTTAGAGCCATGGAAAAGCATGAACATAATCTTCTGCCCTATTCTCCAAGATGGACGGGCCTTCATTATTTGAGACCACCCATGAATAAGTTTCTTTTCACCTCCAAGGGGAATGGAGTAGGTCGACATAAACATCATGTTGTGACCAAGCGCAAGTTTGACCCGACCATGGTCAGGCATCTGTATAGGAACAATAGAACTGGGCAGTTTCTCTTTCAAGAAGATCACAACTGTAAAATTGTGCATAAGCAAGAGTTTATGAACAACATATATAACAGAAAATAGCTCGTACCATAAGTTTCTCGACACAGTTGGACCTGTTCAACGAGTGCAGCAGTGGCACACATATCCCACGTGGCCTTCCACCATTGAAACGCCCCACAAGGACCTCAAGACGATCAATAAAGTGTAGGAACTTGTGGATGTCGTCCCAGTCAACTATAGTGCCATCAGTAACAGCCGAGTTCTTATAGAATAACAAACAAGTAGCCTACTTAACTCTGAAAAAACCTACACGTGCCACCAATTATAACAAAATATTAGTTAGAAGTAGCATCTTCGTGAGATATTCGTTGCTAATCCTAAAGTTAAATTGTGATTAGTCAGACATAATAGGTGGATTAAGAAGTAATGGAGGCAACAAGCAAGAACCAGATACAAAACTAACATGGATGAACAATTGGAACGACGTCGGGGTGGAAGATCGCAGTGAAGATGAGACCAGGTTCTGCTATTTCCATCAACATTCGTGCGTCAACTTTCAGTCCGTAACACTTGAGGAAGTTTATCCAAGTTCGGCCATAAAAAAGCAGCGATCTTCTTGGTTCATGAACCCAACTCAGAACTTATATCCATGGCTTGTCTTTGAAAGAACATGCGGTGCCCCCATGTTTGGTTTTGGTAATTGATGACAATCCCTATGGACTAATGGTTGCCTTGAGTTATATTTGAAGGTTTTGTCCATAGGCTTTTCTTGGAGTACATGTGTTGGTTTCAAGGAGAGTTTGTGTCGACCAAGGTGCTATTCAAGGAATTACCTAAAGATTGGTCTTGTGAGAGGTTGATTAAGACTAAGTTAAAGAGTGAATCAAGTTGATCAACCCACAAAGCGTAGAAGATGTACCGAGAGGGATCAAGTGATCCCATGGTATGGTAAGCATTGTCAATTACGCTTTGTGTACTAACCCATGGTCTTCGCGAGGGTTCTTTGTGGGGTTAGGTTGCGGTGTGCAAGTTCAAGTGGAGCACCACGAAGAGATCAAATGCTTGAAGCTTGTTGTCCTTTGTGGTGACAATGGACCTGTGAAGATGTGCGGAAGAGTAGATCACCCATAGTAGAGTATGGGGGAGCAATCAACTAGTCTTCATCGAGTCAACACAATCAAGAAAGGTTGCGGTGTGCAAGTTCAAGTGGAGCATCACGAAAAGATCAAATGCTTGAAGCTTGCCGTCCTTTGTGGTGACAATGGACTTGTGAAGATGTGCGGAAGAAAGGCTCACCCATAGTGGAGTATGGGGGAGTAATCAACTAGTCTTCATCGAGCCAACACAATCAAGAAAGGTGGTCCAACTTGAGGGAGTCAAGATCGTCATCATCTAGCTCAAGTGGACCATGTGCAAGGCAAAGGTTTGCCCTTGATAGGTTTTCTATTTTACCAGTCTCATGATGGTAGTTGGGAGACCGGGTTATAGGATCAATTGCCATACTATCAAGGGGGGCTCTCAATGAGTAGCTTGATCGTATCATTCGTTGAGAGATCAAACCATTGCATCCTTGCATCATATTTCTTGGTTCTTGTTTGGTTCTCTTTGTGAGTCTTAGAGCTTACGGTCATCTTGTTGACAAGCTTGAGTTCATCGAAAACGGAGTTCGCTTGCATCTTCTATGATGTTTTCGATGTTGGAGGTTTTGCCGGTTCTTCTCGGTTGGAGGTTTCACTCCTCTTTTTGTTAGGCATACCTCCCCTGCCTCTTCTTACTATAACCAGTCGCTGTTTTGATGCTACTCGTCGTCTTGTTTCCAACAAGCTTGAGTTTGCTCAATTCGGAGCTCATATGCAGAAGTGATGGCAGTTCTTGTTTTCTTGAGTGTGGTTTTTGTCAGGGTCCCAGCGGTAGTACCGTGGTACCCAGCGGTAGTACCGCTGAGGGGTCTCAAGCGGCAGTACCGCTCCGTAGCGGTAGTACCGGCGGTGACTCCGCAGCAGTACTATCGCTGGCTTACCAGGTCCCTACCGCGTCGATTCGAGGGGTCTTTTTCTGTGTCAGATTGTGCGGTACCTCACCGCGGCAGTAGTGCGGCAGTACCGCCCTTCCTCCGTGGTAGTACCGCCCGGTTCCCTCTTTCCCTTTCCCCTTCGTTCTGCGCGGCAGTACCGCCGAAGGGAGCGATAGTGCCGCTTAACCCAGCGGTAGTACCGCTGTCTCCTGCGGTACTACCGCCCCAAGGTTCATGTTTTGTTGCTCCTTTTCCCTGTTTCTTCTGCCTGAGCGGTAGTACCGCTCGTGGAGCGGTAGTACCGCTTGTGTGCAGGCTGAGCACATAACGGTTGGATTTCCCCCCTCCTATAAAAGGGGGTCTTCTTCCCCAATGAATCTTATCTCTTGAGCTCGTATTCTTCCCCCATTGTTGACCTTCTTCGAGATTGCTAACTCTCAATCCCTCCATGGATTCTTGCTAGTTTTTGAGGGAAAAGAGAGAGGAGATCTAGATCCACATTTCCACCAATCACTTTCTCCTCTATGTGAGGGGAACCCCTTGGATCTAGATCTTGGAGTTTCTTGGTGTTCTCCTTCTTGTTCTTCCTATCATTTTCCTCCCTAGCATTAGTTGCTTCGGTGGGATTTGAGAGAGAAGGACTTGGGCACTCCGTGTGCTCTTGCCATTGCATTTGGTGCATCGGTTTGAGTTCTCCATGGTGCTACGTGGAAGTGAAGTTTGAGAAGCTTATTACTCTTGGGTGTTTAGGCACCCTAGAGCTTGTTCCTCTTGGGTGCCCTGGCGCCCTAGACAGTTGGTGTTGTTTGGAGCTCAATCATTGTGGTGTAAAGCTTCGGACAAGCGCCGGGGTCTCCAATTAGGTTTTGGAGATCGCCCCGAGCAATTTGATGGGTACCGGTGACCGCCCCCAAGGGTTACCAAAGTGTACGGGTTCGGTGACCGCCCCAAGGGTTGCCATTTGTACGGGTTCGGTGACCGCACTCAAGGGTCCCTTAGTGGAATCACGGCATCTTGCATTATGCGAGGGCGTGAGGAGATTACGGTGGCCCTAGTGGCTTCTTGGGGAGCATTGTGCCTCAACACTGCTCCAAACGGAGATTAGCATCCGCAAGGGTGTGAACTTCGGGATACATCGTCGTCTCCGCGTGCCTCGGTTATCTCTTACCCGAGCCCCTTTACTTATGCACTTTACTTTGTGATAGCCATATTGTTTCTTGTCATATATCTTGCTATCACATAGTTGCTTATCTTGCTTAGCATAAGTTGTTGGTGCACATAGGTGAGCCTAGTTGTTTTAGGTTTTGTGCTTGACAAATTAACCGCTAGGTTTATTCCGCATTTGTTAAAGCCTAAACCGTAATTATTTTAAAACGCCTATTCACCCCCTCTAGGCGACATCGATGATCTTTCAATTGGTATCAGAGCCTCGTCTCTCTTTATAGGGCTTAACCTCCTAGAGAGTAAGGACGACTAGGGGATTAGGATTCTCTGACACTCTTAGTTTCGATGGCACAAATTTTGATGTTTGGGTAATTCGCATGCTTAATCTCTTTAGGGTCATGGAACCAAATTTAGAGAGAATTGTAGATATGGGTTTTTCTCCTCCAAAGGATCCCCAAAGATTATCTTTAGAGGATGAGAGAAACTCTTATCTTAATGCTCAAGCTTCTAATGTGCTTTTCGATGCTTTGAGCAATGTAGTTATATTTCAACTCATGCCGTTCCGGGATGCTCATGAGTTGTGGACAAAGCTTCAAGATAAATATGGCGTGTCCAAGTTTTGTGGGGATGATTGTTCTCCCTCCACATCCGGCCGTATAGTCTTCTCAACTTCTTCTGCTTCACCTACATGTGGTTTGCCACAAGGTAATGATATGGTGAGTAGTGTTGGTCATTGCAATGATGATAGTATGCTTATTGTGGATGATCCTTCATCACTATCTTATTGCAATGCTTCTTCTTTGGACTTTAACACTTCGAGAACCATACATGTTTCACATGCTTGTGTTGATAGTCCGTGCATATCTTGTAGAAATTGTTTGACTAAATCTCATGATGATATGCTTGCTATATCTTGTTGCTATGATAAAAATGCTTGTATTTCCTCGAGTTGTGGTGCTAACAATGTAGAGGAAACCCAACACTCCATGGAACAAGATGTGGTTTTAAATGGTGCTTCAAGGGATCCTACATCATCACCTATTGCTTTTTGCCTTATGGCTAAGGCTTCAAAGGTATCTCCTACTTTGAAACCCAATATGTCTCTTGATGATGATGTTGATGCTAATGATGATAAGGATAATGATGAAGAGAATGATAATGTTGCCTCCTTAAAAATTAAGGGGGAAATGGTTTTTAAAGCTCTTAATAAAAATAAAATTGCTCGTTCCAACTTCATGGAAATCATGTCCATTGCCATTGAGGGCAAGAAATATATTAATGAGTTGGAATCTCGTCTTGAGGAGCATGAGGTCACCATTGATAAAATGGAAGGTCATGAGCGTGATTACGCTAATGAGATCGCGGACCTCTCCCAAGCTCTCGAACTTGAACAAACCACCAAGGAATCTCTTGAGGAGACTTTTGCTCTAGAATTATCTAGAGTGAGGGAATCTCGTGATAGAGCTCTTGAGGTGGCCAATGATTTTGAAATTAAAAATGAGGAGCTTGAAGTTGCACAGGCTAAACTCCTTGCGGACTTTGAGCACCTCAAAATTGGCTCAAGGGTCATTAAGAGTGAGCTCATCAAACTCACCGAGTCTCATGCTCAACTTAAAGCTTCGTATTCAAAAGAGCTTTCCAAGGTGTCCTCTCCTCTTGTTGTTAATGATGATGCTTGTGCTACTAACTCTATCTCTTTTGAAGCATCCATTTTGAAGGAGAATGTTGAGCTAAGGGCTCAACTTGAGTTGCTATCTAGCAATTATGGGATGTTGGAAGAAAATCATGTAAAGCTCACAAGCTCTCCTGATGATCTTCTAGTATCCCATAATGTGCTAAAGTTATCTCATGATGCCATGCTTGCTAAGGTAACATCTAGTGAGCCTCATGTGGATACTAGCACTACTTTTATTCAAAATGCTATATTGCCTTGTGCTAGTCCTCGCGATTCATCCATGCATAACATTGGTACATCTTGTGATGAATTGCTTTCCTTGCCTTGTTGCTCTAACGACGAAGCTTATACTTCCTCTAGTACTTGTGTTGAGACTAACCATGTAGAGGAAATCAAAGAGCTCAAGGCCCAAGTCACTTCTTTGAAGAAAGACTTGGAAAAGAGTCATGAAGGGAAATCCACACTCAACAATATCTTGAGTGTGCAAAAATCCCCCAATGACAAAGGTGGACTTGGATTCAACTCCAATAAGAAGAAGAAGTCCAAGATGATCAAGAAGAAGGGCCAAGAACAAGTCAAGAATTCGGCCAAGATTATTTGCTTCAAGTGCAAAATTGAAGGGCATCATGTTAGATCTTGCCCATTGAAGAAGAAACCCATTAGTGACAAGCAACAAGGGAAGCGGCCATAAGTTCATTCTCATGCTCAACCTCAAGTTGAAGAAAAGCCTCTTCCCAAGAAGACTCAAGCTTATGCTTCTCAAGTTGAGAAATCAAGTGAGAAGAAAGTGAAGAGTAGACGTTGCTACCTATGTCGCGAGAAAGGTCACCTCGCCTCTTCATGCACTAGTAGTAACTTATCCAACCCAATTATTATTGATGATATCTATTCTCTTGGGAAGGATAATGTTGGCAATGTGTTTGCCAAATTTGTTGGCGCTCAAAGTGGTGTCAAGAAAAGAACCATTTGGGTAGCCAAGCCTATTGTGACTAACCTCTTAGGACCCAACTTGGTTGGGGACCAACAAGCTCAAACTTGATCAATAGGTGATAGAGGAGGTCATTGGAGACTTGGCTACATTATGAAGAATTAAGGGGACTTCATCATTCTTATTGTCTCAAGCCAAGTCATTCGGATGATCAAGTTTCTATCTTGTATCCAATGTTCCTCCTTGCGGTAACTCATGCTTAAAGTGTCTACATTGATAGTTACTTGCCCCTTTGCATGTTTGGTTTCGTTCCTTGCGTGTGTTTGTATATGTTGTGCTTCCAACTTGATTATCTTGAGCAATCAAGTATGTGTGTGTTGGTTTGCACATCATGTACATGTGTGTCGTTCGTTGAGCCTTTGTGCATCTTGGTCTTATCTTAGTTGGCTCTTGTGAGAGATTAATGGAATATCCCATTGTGGGGGAGTGATGTGCTTTGTGCACCTCACAATCCTATAAATGTGTGTACATGAGGAATACCATCTAGTATTGATATTACAAGATTATCTAGTCGCTATGTGGTATGTCTTCTCATGAGAAATTCAAATTCTAAATAGTCCATTAATTATCTCTTGTTGGATCCTTTATTTGCCTCTTGTTCATCCTTAATTGGTATCACATTATGGGGGAGTAATATGCTATGTGTATATTACTAGCCTAGAAAATGTGTACATTTGATATATTGTCATCTAGAGTTGATATTGTAAATTATCTTGTTCCTAGGTGGCATGTTAGCTTTACAAGTTGCAATTTGCTTTTTGTTTGGTGTGAAGATGATGTCGGATATCCTTGCTATCTACCACTAGGAATTATTTCCAAAAATACTTCTTGTCTTTTGACAATTGGTACTCACTTATGTGTGGTAGAAATTATTGATCATCTTTACATTGGTTTTTGCTTTTTATTTGCCTTTTCTCTTGCCAAGGATTGTATCAACTCCCTTTGTCTTCCATACCACTTGTGGATCTTGTTTATTTCTTGATCTTGTCTAGTGTTTTCTAGATATAGTGAAAGTGGTGATCCCACCTTGTGCATTTTGTATTCAAATGCAATTTCTCTATAATGCACTAGTCTTGGGGGAGCTATCCTATTTTCTATTAAACACTCATCTTGTGATCCTTATCAAGTGTGTGTCAGTGGAAGGCAAGTCGTTTCTTTTGGGTACTTTGTGCCATCATGAACTTTGTAGAGAGCTTGGTTTGTTTGGAACCATCCTCTCTTTTGGGGGTTTGATATCCTTTATTTAGTGGGTATCAATGGATATCTCATTCCTTGATGTATCTTTTATTGATATCCTCCAAGTGATGATTTATTCATTTGGTATCTTTTCTTCTCTTGGTATTTCTTTGTCCTTTGGTATCGGTTCTTGAAAGTCTTGAGCATGCATATTAACTTCGTGTAGTATCTTTGGCATGCTTTCTTTCTTTGACCCAATATTTAGGGGAAACTCCACCAAGTCTCAAATTGGATGAGATGTGCATGAAATTCATTTTCGTATATCTATATGCACATATTTATGTGGAGTTTGTCCTATGTGTTGTTGGTTCTCTAACTCTTTGGTCCCAATGAGTTTGGTTACCATTTTGTTTGTGTTGTTGTTCTAGGAACAAGTGGAGATGCATTGGATGCTCGGCTCACTCACAAGGAAGGTGTTTTCACCATGTGCTTATTGGAGTCAAGCTAGGATGATCAATGAACTACTTTGTACCTTCAATTGGTATCTACTACATCCTTCCAATGTTATCTCGGTAACAAGTATCTTCATATACTTCATGCACACATTTCTTGCATCAACCTTGTGTAGGTTGTATCATGGCATGTTATCCATTCTTTCTTGTGATACTTGTTTCCTTTCTCATAGCATCCCAACAATGATGTCTTGTTGCTAGTTGTGATGTCTTTGATGTTCGTGTGGTTGGAATTCATTTATATACAATAAGACCTTATCTATCTATGTGCTATGCTTTCAAGCAAATATCTTATCGGTATATTTATGATTTCCTTGTGGATATCTTGTTCCTCGTGTTGCAACTATTTCGGGTGTACATCCTTCTTTGTAGATATATATATCATCATGAGTTCGTCTACCTAGAATCTTATACACTTGAGAAAAGTTGCATATCTAGTTGATATCCTTTCTTTCACGTCCACCTTGTCTTTCTTATGTTATTTCTTTGGTGGGTCCGTGAAAGCTTTTGCCTTGAGTGCGTGTCTTATCTCGTTGCATCTTGATGCACTCTTGTGTGGTGAAGATTACTTTCCTCATGCTTATCTTTACGAGGCTTTTGCCATCTTAATTGGTATCCCTCGTCTTGATGAGGCTTTCATCTTCTATCTTCACCACGGGTTGTCACAAGCATAGGTTCTTTATATGCTTATTAGTAAGCTTGTGAACCCATTTGCTAGTTGTGTGTGGGAATGATAGGCCTTGCACCGTGTGCCTCATTCTTTCAAGACTTTATTGATGCTTAATGCTCATTCGTACATTAGTCTTCTCAAGTGCATTGCCTTGACTCACACACATCATTTTGGTTGAGCCCATTCTTAAGTTGCCTCTTTTACTTGTTGCTCAACCATGTGTTTGTTGCAAGTACTAGGCTTAGTTTCCTATATGCTCACTTGCACTTTTTGTAAGTTTCTATTGATTTTGGGGGAGCTATGATCCTACTTTGTGCACTTTCTATCCAAACACAAATATTCTTATGTGTGCACAAATCATGGGGAGCTTCTCTATTTTCTTTAGAACACTTCTTTGCTCTTATCATAATATCTTTTATTCTTGTGGCTCGAAGGATCTTTGGTCGAGTTGGTTCAATTGAAATCTTTTGATTGCTTGATAGCTTGTGTCTCTCTTTGTTATGTCTTTGTGGCATATCTTTGCAATCTTTGGGCCTCAATATAGTTTGTCTTCCTCCAAGTATTTACCGTTGGATATGTGTATTGCATTCCACTCTCTTGTTGAGAAATACACAACTTATGGAGGAACTCAATCTATATTGGCCTTCTAAGCTTTTCGCCCATTTTGGCAAACGATGTCAATGGGGGAGAAGTTTTAGAGAGTTTTGTGGAGTTTTCAGAGGAGTTTTTGGTGGAGAAGTCTTTAGAGTTTTCTCCTTGCTTTGGTTTTGTTCCTAAGCATTTGCATCTCATACGCATGCATTATTGGTTGTTGCATTTGCATGGTGATGCATAATTCCTTGTATTAAACTCTCTTGAAAGTGATTGTCATCAATTACCAAAATGGGGGAGATTGAAAGAACATGCGGTGCCCCCATGTTTGGTTTTGGTAATTGATGACAATCTCTATGGACTAATGGTTGCCTTGAGTTATATTTGAAGGTTTTGTCCATAGGCTTTTCTTGGAGTACATGTGTTGGTTTCAAGGAGAGTTTGTGTCGACCAAGGTGCTATTCAAGGAATTACCTAAAGATTGGTCTTGTGAGAGGTTGATCAAGACTAAGTTAAAGAGTGAATCAAGTTGATCAACCCACAAAGCGTAGAAGATGTACCGAGAGGGATCAAGTGATCCCATGGTATGGTAAGCATTGTCAATTACGCTTTGTGTACTAACCCATGGTCTTCGTGAGGGTTCTTTGTGGGGTTAGGTTGCGGTGTGCAAGTTCAAGTGGAGCACCACGAAGAGATCAAATGCTTGAAGCTTGTTGTCCTTTGGACAATGGACCTGTGAAGATGTGCGGAAGAGTAGCTCACCCATAGTAGAGTATGGGGGAGCAATCAACTAGTCTTCATCGAGTCAACACAATCAAGAAAGGTTGCGGTGTGCAAGTTCAAGTGGAGCATCATGAAGAGATCAAATGCTTGAAGCTTGCCGTCCTTTGTGGTGACAATGGACTTGTGAAGATGTGCGGAAGAAAGGCTCACCCATAGTGGAGTATGGGGGAGCAATCAACTAGTCTTCATCGAGCCAACACAATCAAGAAAGGTGGTCCAACTTGAGGGAGTCAAGATCGTCATCATCTAGCTCAAGTGGACCATGTGCAAGGCAAAGGTTTGCCCTTGATAGGTTTTCTATTTTACCGGTCTCATGATGGTAGTTGGGAGACCGGGTTATAGGATCGATTGCCATACTATCAAGGGGGGCTCTCGATGAGTAGCTTGATCGTATCGTTCGTTGAGAGCTCAAACCATTGCATCCTTGCATCATATTTCTTGGTTCTTGTTTGGTTCTCTTTGTGAGTCTTAGAGCTTACGGTCATCTTGTTGACAAGCTTGAGTTCATCGAAAACGGAGTTCGCTTGCATCTTCTATGATGTTTTCGATGTTGGAGGTTTTGCCGGTTCTTCTCGGTTGGAGGTTTCACTCCTCTTTTTGTTAGGCATACCTCCCCTGCCTCTTCTTACTATAACCAGTCGCTGTTTTGATGCTACTCGTTGTCTTGTTTCCAACAAGCTTGAGTTTGCTCAATTCGGAGCTCATATGCAGAAGTGATGGCAGTTCTTGTTTTCTTGAGTGTGGTTTTTGTCAGGGTCCCAGCGGTAGTACCGTGGTACCCAGCGGTAGTACCGCTGAGGGGTCTCAAGCGGCAGTACCGCTCCACAGTGGTAGTACCGGTGGTGACTCCGCAATAGTACTACCGCTGGCTTACCAGGTCCCTACCGCGTCGATTTGAGGGGTCTTTTTCTGTGTCGGATTGTGCGGTACCTCGCCGCGGCAGTAGTGCGGTAGTACCGCTCCTTAGCGGCAGTACCGCCCTTCCTCCGCGGTAGTACCGCCCGGTTCCCTCTTTCCCTTTCCCCTTCGTTCTGTGCGGCAGTACCGCCGAAGGGAGCGGTAGTACCGCTTAACCCAGCGGTAGTACCGCTGTCTCCTGCGGTACTACCGCCCCAAGGTTCACGTTTTGTTGCTCCTTTTCCCTGTTTCTTCTGCCTGAGCGGTAGTACCGCTCATGGAGCGGTAGTACCGCTCGTGTGCGGGCTGAGCACATAACGGTTGGATTTTCCCCCTCCTATAAAAGGGGGTCTTCTTCCCCAATGAATCTTATCTCTTGAGCTCGTATTCTCCCCCATTGTTGACCTTCTTCGAGCTTCCTAACTCTCAATCCCTCCATGGATTCTTGCTAGTTTTTGAGGGAAAAGAGAGAGGAGATCTAGATCCACATTTCCACCAATCACTTTCTCCTCTATGTGAGGGGAACCCCTTGGATCTAGATCTTGGAGTTTCTTGGTGTTCTCCTTCTTGTTCTTCCTCTCATTTTCCTCCCTAGCATTAGTTGCTTCGGTGGGATTTGAGAGAGAAGGACTTGGGCACTCCGTGTGCCCTTGCCATTGCATTTGGTGCATCGGTTTGAGTTCTCCACGGTGCTACGTGGAAGTGAAGTTTGAGAAGCTTATTACTCTTGGGTGTTTGGGAACCCTAGAGCTTGTTCCTCTTGGGTGCCTTGGCGCCCTAGACGGTTGGTGTTGTTCGGAGCTCAATCATTGTGGTGTAAAGCTTCGGACAAGCATCGGGGTCTCCAATTAGGTTGTGGAGATCGCCCCGAGCAATTTGACGGGTACCGGTGACCGCCCCCATGGGTTACCAAACTGTACGGGTTCGGTGACCGTCCCAAGGGTTGCCATTTGTACGGGTTCGGTGACCGCCCTCAAGGGTCCCTTAGTGGAATCACGGCATCTTGCATTATGCGAGGGCGTGAGGATATTACGGTGGCCCTAGTGGCTTCTTGGGGAGCATTGTGCCTCCACACCGCTCCAAACGGAGATTAGCATTCGCAAGGGTGTGAACTTCGGGATACATCGTCGTCTCCGCGTGCCTCGGCTATCTCTTACCCGAGCCCCTTTACTTATGCACTTTACTTTGTGATAGCCATATTGTTTCTTGTCATATATCTTGCTATCACATAGTTGCTTATCTTGCTTAGCATAAGTTTTTGGTGCACATAGGTGAGCCTAGTTGTTTTAGGTTTTGTGCTTGACAAATTAACCGCTAGGTTTATTCCGCATTTGTTAAACCCTAAACCGTAATTATTTTAAAACGCCTATTCACCCCCCCTCTAGGCGACATCGACGATCTTTCAGTCTTCACTGCGACCATTAAACTGGTGTATTCAGTTATGGCAAGGCCGAGCATCTTGAGTACATGTGTTCTGGCAGAGCAAGGAATGCACTGCAGGAAAAATAATATGAGAACACAATGTATTCCCTATCCAAATCTAGAAATAACTTCCTCCTTCACGCCATGCTGACCATGGTACTAGTACCTTTTATCCAAATATAGCAATCCAAATTGTGCGCATTTTAAAATCCTACGTTAGGATGAGAAGGAACAAGTGTGGCATCTTGCCGAGGGCGCAGAAACCTGTAGGGTCCTTGCACTTTGGGCACTGCAAAAGAAACACACTAGATTTAATAGGAAGAAAAATGCATCAACGGCGGCGGCTGCCATCTTAGGATTACCCGCAACCAAGGGACTTGGATTTATCGGGGATGGATGAAGAATTCGTACCAGGTTCTCCATGAGAAAACCCTATGCAATCGCTGAGCGGGGGTTTTCTCTGAGCAAGCAGACAAGGGAGAAGGGGATTCAGGCCTAGTGAAATATTGACGCTTCGTCTGTCCAGCTTACTGCTAAAGCTGGAAAGGTGGGTTTTTTCTGATTTGACGGCTCATTGGGCATTACTGCGGCGCTAAGACCGACGTGTGTCTACCGTGCAATTGTGCACTCTAATTTGGTGCATATGGCACGCGGACCCCATTGCCTGATGCCCCACATGTCAACGAAAGGAAGTAGAAAGACATGAGTAACTAGTTACACATAAATATATTTTTGGCAAAGAGATACTCCCTCTGTAAAGAAATATAAAATCTTTTATATCACAACTTTATATATAAGAAAAATCAAGGGGAGTATATATAATATATATAATTATAAAAACATAGTTTTTTAACATAGTATAGACGAGTTGGTGATGATGGTGTGCCTGACATCCTGCAATATAGGTCGTCTGATTTATATCTGACGGATATGAAGGAAACTATGGCAATTTTGCAAAAAAGTACCCACACACATCTCCACACTTGCAAATAAGGCCTTCCCCCATTCATCCTTTTCTCTCACAAGATAAAGTACTCATACAAATGCATCTTTATGTTACGTGCAACGCACGGGCATTATGGGGGTTCAGCTGAGAATATAATACTCAGACAGGCTCACAGTTCTGGACTTTGGGCCATAGGCCGATGGGCCTGCATGTTTGGGGGCCCATGTGTTCTACCTCAGCGCTTTTCATATTGCAAGCGATCGGTACTGCGCTGGTTTTAGATGTGGTCGCAAGGCGAATACACAAAATTGAGTAAAGCACGGCAGCTGTTAGAATGAATCGAACGACAATTCCTAACCAGCAATCGGAGTTGCAATTCTATCAACGATATACCATGTGATAAATAATACTGTCGTATTACTTATACACACAGGACACTTGTTTCACCATGCCAGATTATTACATCAAAATCTCTCGGAGGATAGATCAGTTCGACAGTTGTGTGCTGCTACTGAAGAATTTCAAAGTTGATTTGGACCAGCTCTCCTTGCCGAGAAAGTTTGATTTTGACAGCATCCCCTACCGCAAGATATGATTTAGATTTAAACCTTGACCATCCTTTAGCATCAATCGTCATGCGACCATCCTTTGTATTTATGGTATATTGAGCAGGTTCATTCACACCAAGGCTGCGCATGGTAAGAGAAACTTGGCCACGATTGCCTGGATTGTTGAACGACTCCCTCGTTGCTATAGGAATTCTCTGTTTGCAAACAAGAAGACATACACAAACAGTTAGATTAACACAGTGAATCATGTGAAACAACATGGAAAGAAAAAAGAACGAAGCACTTGGGCGGCCAATGCTTACCAAGAAGGTGGACATGTCGGTTTTTGTAAGGACTTTGGTATATGAAGTGCGAACTGCGGCCCAGTCTGTTGCCGGTGCAACTGCTGGTTCCGTTGCTGCTGCACGGGCCGGAGCAGATGCAAGTGCAATTGTTGGTGCAGGTGACGAAGCCGTTGCTGGTGCCCATGCCGGTGCGACTGGTAGTGCCGCTGGAAGGAAATATGCCCTAGAGGCAATAATAAAGTTGTTATTTATATTTCCTTATATCATGATAAATGTTTATTATTCATGCTAGAATTGTATTAACCGGAAACTTAGTACATGTGTGAATACATGGACAAACAGAGTGTCCCTAGTATGCCTCTACTTGACTAGCTCATTAATAAAAGATGGTTAAGTTTCCTAGCCATGGATATGTGTTGTCATTTGATGAACGGGATCACATCATTAGAGAATGATGTGATGGACAAGACCCGTCCATTAGCTTATCATAATGATCGTTCAGTTTTATTGCTACTGCTTTCTTCATGACTTATACATGTTCCTCTGACTATGAGATTATGCAACTCCCAAATACCGAAGGAACACCTTGTGTTGGGGATATGATTAGTGGAGGTAAACCGGCTAGGAGTGGCCGGGTTAGTTACATGAAGATAGAAGCCCATGAAGACGTGAGGATGGTGGCGCTTTACGAAGGCCCAAGGCCCAAAGGCGGGTTAAGGCCTGTAGATGTAAACCGACTCTTTCATGTAACTTGTATTGTAAGTTAGAGGAATAGAGACCGAGCCGGACAAGTTTATGATCCGGCCTCGGGACTCTGTAAACCGGCGGGCGTCAACCTATGTATATAAAGGGACGACCCGACCGCGGTTTGCTACCTCTTGAGCACTGCGTTGGATTTCCCCGAAGAGGAGAGGATGATGCAACAAAGTAGCGTAAGTATTTCCCTCAGTTTTTGAGAACTAAGGTATCAATCCAGTAGGAGGCTACACGCGAGTCCCTCGTACCTACACAAAAACAATAGCTCAATGCAACCAACACGCTTAGGGGTTGTCAATCCTTTCATGGTCACTTACAAAAGTGAGATCTGATAGAGATGATAAATAATATTTTTGGTATTTTTGGTATAGAGATGCAAAGTGAAAAGTAAAAGCAAAGTAAAAGCAAAGCAATAATAAAGTGATGGAGATTGATATGATGAGAAACAGACCCGGGGGCCATAGGTTTCACTAGTGGCTTCTCTCAAGAGCATAAGTATTCTACGGTGGGTGAACAAATTACTGTTGAGCAATTGACAGAATTGAGCATAGTTATGAGAATATCTAGGTATGATCATGTATATAGGCATCACGTCCGAGACAAGTAGACCGACTCCTGCCTGCATCTACTATTATTACTCTACTCATCGACCGCTATCCAGCATGCATCTAGAGTATTAAGTTAAAAACAGAGACAAGTTCTATAATGAAAAATTCCCACTAGTATATGAAAGTGACAGAATGAGAGACTCTCTACAATGAAGATCATGGTGCTACTTTGAAGCACAAGTGTGGTAAAAGGATAGTAACATTGTACCTTCTCTCTTTTTCTCTCATTTTTTGGGCCTTCTCCTTTTTTATGGCCTCTTTTTTTCGTCCGGAGTCTCATCCCGACTTGTGGGGGAATCATAGTCTCCATCATCCTTTCCTCACTTGGGACAATGCTCTAAAAATGATGATCATCACACTTTTTATTTTTCTTACAACTCAACAATTACAACTCAATACTTAGAACAAAATATGACTCTATATGAATGCCTCCGGCGGTGTACCGGGATATGCAATGAATCAAGAGTGACATGTATGAAAGAATTATGAACGGTGGCTTTGCCACAAATACGATGTCAACTACATGATCATGCTAGCAATATGACAATGATGGAGCGTGTCATAATGAACGGAACGGTGGAAAGTTGCATGGCAATATATCTCGGAATGGCTATAGAAATGCCATGATAGGTAGGTATGGTGGCTGTTTTGAGGAAGGTATTTGGTGGGTGTATGATACCGGCGAAAAGTGCGTGGTATTAGAGAGGCTAGCAATGGTGGAAGGAAGGAAAGTGCGTATAATCCATGGACTCAACATTAGTCAAAAAGAACTCATATACTTATTGCAAAAATCTAGAAGTTATCAAAGCAAAGTATTACGCGCATGCTCCTAGGGGGATAGATTGGTAGGAAAAGACCATCGCTCGTCCCCGACCGCCACTCATAAGGAAGACAATCAATAAATAAATCATGCTCCGACTTCATCACATAACGGTTCACCATACGTGCATGCTACGGGAATCACAAACTTTAACACAAGCATTTCTCAAATTCACAACTACTAAACTAGCATGACTCTAATATCACCATCCTCATATCTCAAAACAATTATCAAGCATCAATTTTTTTCTTAGTATTCAACGCACTCAAAAGAAAGTTTTACAAATCTTGAATACCAAGCATATTATTATTAAGCAAATTACCATGCTATTAAGACTCTCAAAATAATATAAGTGAAGCATGAGAGATCATTAGTTTCTATAAAACAAATCCACCACCGTGCTCTAAAAGATATAAGTGAAGCACTAGAGCAAAATTATATAACTCAAAAGATATAAGTGAAGCACATAGAGTATTCTATCAAATTCCAAATTATGTATGGCTCTCTCAAAATGTGTGTACAGCAAGGATGATTGTGGTAGACTAACAAGAAAAGACTCAAATCATAAAAGGCGCTCCAAGCAAAACACATATCATGTGGTGAATAAAAATATAGCTCCAAGTAAAGTTACCGATAGAAGTAGACGAAAGAGGGGATGCCCTCCGGGGTATCCCCAAGCTTTGGCTTTTAGGTATCCTTAGATTATCTTGGGGGTGCCATGGGCATCCCCAAGCTTAGGCTCTTGCCACTCCTTGTTCCATAATCCATCAAATCTTTACCCAAAACTTGAAAACTTCACAACACAAAACTTAAAGTAGAAAATCTCGTGAGCTCCGTTAGCGAAAGAAAACAAAAGACCACTTCAAGGTACTGTAATGAACTCATTCTTTATTTATATTGGTGTTATACCTACTGTATTCCAACTTCTCTATGGTTTATAAACTATTTTACTAGCCATAGATTCATTAAAATAAGCAAACAACACACGAAAAACAGAATCTGTCAAAAACAGAACAGTCTGTAGTAATCTGTAGCTAGCGCAAGATCTGGAACCCCAAAAATTCTAAAATAAATTGCTGGACGCGAGGAATTTATCTATTAATCACCTTCAAAAGTAATTAACTAAATATCACTCTCCAAATAAAAATTACAGCAGTTCTCGTGAGCGCTAAAGTTTCTGTTTTTTTACAGCAAGTTCAACAAGACTTTCCCCAAGTCTTCCCAACGGTTCTACTTGGCACAAACACTAATTAAACACAAAAAAACACAACCAAAACAGAGGCTAAATAATTTATTTATTACTAAACAGGAACAAAAAGCAAGGAATAAAAATAAAATTGGGTTGCCTCCCAACAAGCGCTATCGTTTAACGCCCCTAGCTAGGCATAACAAGCAAGAATAGATCTAGGTATTGCCCTCTTTGGTAGGAAATTCTTCAATGAGGCATCTATCTCCCTTAGGAATTTCTTTCATTCTAGTGATTATCAAACTCTTAGGCACAAGATCGAAAATTAATTTGTAGCAATTGGTTCCTTAATGATAGCAAAAAGATTGGGATGAATACTTATAGATTTAAGATCCGCAGTTTCCTTACTAGATGATTCACCCTTATTTTTAGGAACATGCATAAGCTTGGCAATTTTAGTAGGAGGACTTGGAGTATTCTTTACGGAAGAAAAAGTGGTTCCCAAGTTCGTAATGATACCCTCAAGTTTATCGATTCTAGTGGAATCTAGATTTATTTTCTCATTAACTATGGGTTCCTTTTCCTTAATATTTTTCAAAGTCATTCCTACCTTAGATCCATATTGGGTAATTTGATTGTGGATATTTTTATCTAGATTTTCAAGTAATTCAACGGTAGAAAATTTATTTTCAATAATTTCAAGTCTTTGCATAACATGCTCCAAAGTTAACATAGTTCCATTAACCAAAAGAGGTGGTGAGCCAAATAAATCTAACATAGCATTATAAGAATAAAAAGTATGGCTACCCAAGAAATTCCCTCAGGTAATGGTATCAAGGATATATCTATACCAAGGACTAGCACCTACATAAAAATTGCGGAGAAGAACTGAAGTAGATTGCTTCCTGGTAGATCTATTTCGAGCATTGCATATTCTATACCAAGCATCTTTTAGATTTTCTCCCTCCCTTTGTTGATAATTTAGAACTTCATTCTCGGGAGACAACGGAGAAGATATGAGACTAGCCATAACGACAAGCAATCAAACTAACACACGAGCAAACAAAAGGAAAACGGGCAAAAAGAGGCAAATAGAGAGGGAGGATAGAGAGAGAGGGCGAATAAAACGGCAAGGGTGAAGTGGGGGAGAGGAAAACGAGAGGCAAATGACAAATAATGTAATGCGGGAGATAGGGATTGTGATGGGTACTTGGTATGTTGAATTTTGCGCAGACTCCCCGGCAACGGCGCCAGAAATTCTTCTTGCTACCTCTTGAGCACTGCGTTGGATTTCCCGAAGAGGAGAGGTATTTCCCTCAGTTTTTGAGAACCAAGGTATCAATCCAGTAGGAGGCTACGCGCGAGTCCCTCGTACCTACAAAAAAACAATAGCTCAACGCAACCAACGCGCTTAGGGGCTGTCAATCCCTTCACGGTCACTTACGAAAGTGAGATCTGATAGAGAAGATAAATAATATTTTTGGTATTTTTGGTATAGAGATGCAAAGTGAAAAGTAAAAGCAAAGTAAAAGCAAAGCAATAATAAAGTGATGGAGATTGATATGATGAGAAAGAGACCAGGGGGCCATAGGTTTCACTAGTGGCTTCTCTCAAGAGCATAAGTATTCTACGGTGGGCGAACAAATTACTGTTGAGCAATTGACAGAATTGAGCATAGTTATGAGAATATCTAGGTATGATCATGTATATAGGCATCACGTCCGAGACAAGTAGACCGACTCCTGCATGCATCTACTACTATTACTCCACTCATCGACCGCTATCCAACATGCATCTAGAGTATTAAGTTAAAGACAAAGTAACGCCTTAAGCAAGATGACATGATGTAGAGGGATAGTTTCATGCAATATGATAAAAATCCTGCCTTGTTATCCTCGATGGCAACAATACAATACGTGCCTTGCTGCCCCTTCTGTCACTGGGAAAGGACACCACAAGATCGAACCCAAAGCTAAGCACTTCTCCCATGGCAAGAACAACCAATCTAGTAGGCCAAACCAAAATGATAATTTGAAGAGACTTGCAAAGATAACCAATCATACATAAAAGAATTCAGAGAAGATTCAAATATTATTCATAGATAGACTTGATCATGAACCCACAATTCATCAGTCTCAACAAACACACCACAAAAAGAAGATTACATCGAATAGATCTCCACGAGAGAGGGGGAGAACATTGTATTGAGATCCAAAAAGAGAGAAGAAGCTATCTAGCTACTAACTATGGACCCGTAGGTCTGAAGTAAACTACTCACACTTCATCGGAGAGGCTTGGATGATGATGTAGAAGCCCTCCGTGATCGATGCCCCCTCCGGCGGAGCTCCGGAACAGGCCCCAAGATGGGATCTCATGGATACAGAAAGTTGCGGTGGTGGAATTAGGTTTTTGGCTCCGTATCTGATCGTTTGGGGGTACGTGGATATATATAGGAGGAAGAAGTACGTCGGTGGAGCAACAGGGGGCCCACGAGGGTGGAGGGTGCCCCCTACCTCATGGCCTCCTGTTAGCTGGCTTGACGTAGGGTCCAAGTCTCCTGAGTTGTATTTGGTGAGAAAATCATGTTCCCGAAGGTTTCATTCCGTTTGGACTCCGTTTGATATTCCTTTTCTTCGAAACCCTAAAACAGGCAAAAAAGCATCAATTCTGGGCTGGGCCTCCGGTTAATAGGTTAGTCCCAAAAGTAATATAAAAGTGGATAATAAAGCCCAATAATGTCCAAAACAATAGATAATATAGCATGGAGCAATCAAAAATTATAGATACGTTGGAGACGTATCACGGTTGAGGGACAACAGACAACTACTCGAGAGCCAGGCAAAGCGGATTCGCTCCCTGGTCATCGAAACCCTAGCAATACCAATCACAACTAGACGTAGGCTTTTTCCCTCATCGAAGGGGCCGAACTAGTATAAAATCCCTCGTGTCCCCTTGTCCGGTTTAACCCCTTTAAGCTAACCCGTAGCGATGGCTCCACGACTAAGTCCTTTCACGGGGACATCTTCCGTGACAAACCCAGGACAGTTGGCACCCACCGTGGGGCTATCGCACGATGTCTTCGAGTTCTTGAAGGGCAGCTTTGAGGACTCAAGGGATATGTTGTGGGCCGAATGACAAAGAGTCGTCGCGACAAGCTCTACATCGATGACGCAGGATGGGGTCCCGAGGCCGGTTCGATCGAATACGGGTACCGGGTCCCCTTTGGTGGGATTCACGTCTTCATCGGCAAGATCGGCGAACCGGGCCCTGAGTCGGACACCTGCACCGACGTCATTGAGACGACTCAGCGTGCAAGCCCTTCCCCGGTTCAGCCCACGGCAAGGCATGTTTTCGTAGGTGTCATCCATGGGGCGGAATATGAGGACGGACCGGCATCTGATGGATCAACCGTTGTCTATTCTGATGACGAGTCTTCAACTGGAGAGACCGAATCATTGTATCAGTTGCAGGACGGCCGGATTAGCGGAGGTTCCGACGGCAATAGTATTCCGGACCCCCTCGATCTGCCAAACCGGGTCACTATTTTCATGGCCGGTACACAACCAGCGCATCACTCCTCTACCGCCGCGGCAATGCTCTCCCGTTCAGCAACAACAACGCCAGCAGGGGCAGGGGGCTCTGCGCCGCCTTCAGCCCAAGTTTTGTCTGATTTGTTCGACGCTTTGGCAACGTTGATGGCAGCTGAGGTCGATGCCGCAGCCCGAGATCAGCACAATGCGGAGATTGCAAAGGTGAAAGACCAGATAACTCAGGCTAAAGCGGACTTGGCGGCAGAGAACGCCAGGATGGCTACAGAACGGGACGAGTTGGAAGCTCAGGCCTACCGGCTTAGGTTGGACCAGAATGCTTCAGATGAGGTCATGAGGAGAAGATACCGGTCGCACCTCCCGCCGGGTTATGAGCCAAGAAATCTCTTCAAGACGCCAGGAGCAGGAACTAGTAACCAGCCAGTGGTAAATCGGACGGAGGCGCCGGGAACAGGAGCGCTGGTTCAGCCGCGCATGATGGACCCGCCTCGTCAGAACAACGTTGTGCCACAGTATGTTCCGACGCCCCCGGGGCATTACTCCAACCCGTTGGACAACATTGTGGCCGCCGCTTCACGATTGGCAGCCCTCCCGACCGACAGTGAGTCACCAGTTGCGATTGAGACACGACGGGTCAGAGAGCTCCTTCAAACAGCTTTAAACCAGCAGCAGGCTTATTCGCATAGTCGCGAGAGGATTCATTCCACCCCCCGTCCAATCCGGAGCTACAACAGGCACGTTGAGGATGAACCGGCTGTATCAGGCGGTGCACGTCACCGCAACTCGCCGCGAGGGCACAACCGGCAGGTGGAGGTGCTAATGCGCAGGATGTGGTGGATCATGGTCGTGCACGTCGAGAGGCCGAGTTAGCAGCTTTGCATGCAGCTCGTCAACCTACTCCGGTTCGCCCTACTGCTTCAGTGGAGCCAAGCATGGTCTTCAGTTCTTTAGGGGTGCCGTGTCTTACCCCCGCTTTGCATAATGTGCGACTGCCCAAGGATTTTAAAGGCCCTCGTAAGGTGCCCAATTACACCGCCGATTTGCAACCAGAGTCATGGGTTGAAAGTTATGAGATGGCAACGGAGATGTTAGATGTGTATGAAGCAATGTGCGCTAAATATTTCACCATGATGCTGGAGGGGACAGCTCGTACTTGGTTAAAGAGCTTACCAGTTAACTCTGTCGGATCATGGGCCGAGTTAAAACACCGGTTTATCCAGAATTTTAAGGATACTTGTAAGCAGCCTATGTCGATTGTGGACCTGGCCGCTTGTGTTCAAGAGGACGGGCAGTCTACAACCCATTGGGTGAAGCGGGTCTCAGCTATTCTGCATTCATCGGATCGCATCAATGCGGACACAACAGTGTTAACGTTGGAGGGCAATTGCCAGTTTCTACCGCTAAAACAGAAGTTAGGAAGGCTCAAATGTCGCTGCAATGATATGGCAACGCTTATGGCCGCTTTGGTTAAATATGCCAATTCAGATAATACCAAAGACCCTAAGTCAGAGGAGGACAAACCGGGGAAAGGGAAGAAGAACGGCAACACCAAGGGACAGCAACATAACCCGGCAGGTCATGGGAACAATGGTAAGCTCAAGGCAGACAATAGTTTGGACTTTGTGGCTAACACCAATGCTCAGGATAACGGTCAGCGTCATAAGGGTAAACAACCCCAGAAGGGCGGAGGTTCAAGCCCCAATCTGGAGCGCCTGTTAAATCAACCTTGTCCAAAGAATGGATCAAAGGAGAGGCCAGCTTCACATCTTTGGAAGGATTGTTATATCATGCGAGAATTCAAGAACTCCAATATGTTTCAGTACGACAATGGCCCGTCCGGCGGTTCAGGAGGTGGTTTTCATGGGCCGGGTTATGGAGGCGGTAGCTCCGGTTCAGGATTTCAAGGCAATCAAACTGGATATAGCAATCAAGGGAACCAGGGCAACCAGGGAGGTTATAACCATCAGGGGAATCAGCAGCAGCAGCAGTCGGGTTAACAGAGCAATCTGAAGCAGTTGAATAGTGGGCAGTATCATGTCTTCACCACTAGCTTGTGTAAGCGTGATCAGAAGCTTCACAAGAGGGCCGTGAACTCTGTTAACTGGCAGTGCCTCAGTATTTGCGCTGGTCTGAGCAACCCATTTTATGGAGTAGAGTGGATCACCCACCCCGGATTAATAATCCAGGTCATCTGGCTCTAGTGGTGGCACCTCAAGTTGGGGGGTATAAGTTCACCAAGGTGCTCATGGATGGGGGAAGCAGTATCAATATTCTCTACTATGACACCTTCCGCCATATGGGGTTGACGGATAAGAATCTTAAATCGTCAAACACCGTTTTTCATGGTGTGGTGCCCGGTAAATCTGCATATCCAGTGGGCAAGATAGCCCTAGAGGTGGCCTTTGGAGATGATCATGATTCAAGGTCAGAAACATTGACGTTTGAGGTGGTGAAAATCAAGAGTCCGTATCACGCCATGTTTGGGCGACCGGCTTATGCCAAGTTCATGGCGAGGCCGTGTTATGTTTATCTGCAGCTTAAGATGCCAGGTCATAAGGGGACCATCACAGTACATGGGAGCAGGAAAATTGCTTTGGAATGTGAGGAAGGTGATGCGGCTTACGCTGAGTCGGTTTGTGCCATGGAAGAGCTGAAGTTTTATAAAGATAAAGTTGATCTGGCAGACATGACTTGTTTGAAAAGCCAACTACAGAACACGATCCGGCGTTGAAGTTTAAATCGGCCATAGACACTAAGATGGTTGATTTTATTCCTGGCGATTCATCCAAGCAGTTCAGCATCAGCGCTAACTTGGATCCCAAATAGGAAAGCGCGCTCATCGAGTTCATCTGTGAGAACCGGGACATCTTTGCATGGAAGCCTTCTGACATTCCAGGTGTACCGAGGGAACTCGCTGAGCACACACTTAATATAGATCCTAAGTTTAAACCGGCCAGACAGTTTCTCCGCCACTTGAACGAAGAAAGGCGCAAGGCTATTGGTGAGGAGGTAGCTCGGCTGTTGGCCACAGGGTTTATCGTGGAGGTCTTTCACCCGAAGTGGTTGGCTAATCCGGTACTAGTTCTTAAGAAAAACGGCACTTGGCGTATGTGTGTGGACTACATAGATTTGAACAAGGCATGCCCAGCAGATCCCTTTGCCCTCTCTCATATTGATCAGATTATTGATGCTACGACGGGATGTGACCGTTTGTGTTTTCTGGATGCTTATTCTGGTTATCATCGGATCAAAATGGCAGTTAAGGACCAGGAGAAGACAACTTTTATTACTCCCTTTGGAGCCTTATGCTATGTCTCCATGCCCTTTGGGCTCAAGAGTTCCCAGGCGACTTATCAACGCTGTGTTCAAAATTGTCTTCATAAGCAGATTGGGCGCAATGTTCATGCATATGTGGACCATATTGTGGTAAAGTCGAGGAAGGAGGAAACATTGATAGATGACTTGAGAGAAACCTTTGACAACCTCCGGGTTTACAAGATGATGCTCAATCCGGACAAATGTGTCTTTGGTGTCCCGGCAGGCAAACTCTTGGGTTTTCTGGTATCAAACAGGGGCATTGAGGCTAATCCGGAAAAAAATTCAGCAATCACGTCTTTGGCTAAACCGGCGTGTATCAATAAAGTTCAACGTTTAGTCGGCCGGATTACGGCTTTGAGCCGGTTTATCAGTCGTCTCGAGGAGAAAGCTATCCCTTTATACCAGATGTTAAAGAAAACGGATGACTTTGTCTGGAGCGATGCGACCAATAAAGCGTTTGAGGATCTGAAGAGGCAGTTAGCTGAACCGCATGTGCTTGCAGCTCCGGTCGATAAAGAGCCCTTACTGCTGTATGTGGCTGCTAATGCCAGGGATGTTTGCGTGGCTATTGTTGTGGAGTGCAAGGAGGACGGAAAGGAATATCCGGTTCAACGACCGGTTTATTATATCAGTGAGGTGCTTATTGAATCAAAGGGGAGGTATCCACATTGGCAGAAGCTGGTGTATGGGGTGTTTATGGCAAGCCGGAAGCTCAAACATTAGTTTCAGGGTCATCCTATCACAGTGGTCAGTTCAGCCCCTCTGGGAGATATCATTCGAAACAGAGAAGCAACTGGCCGGATTGCCAAGTGGGCTATCGGTCTTGGACCTCACGGGCTCAAGTATACACCTCGCACATCAATCAAATCTCAAGCACTTGTGGACTTCATCAATGATTGGACAGAGTTGCAGGCACCAGAGGAAAATCTAGATAACACGTATTGGACTATTCACTTTGATGGGTCCAGGCAATTGGAGGGCTCGGGGGCTGGAGTTATATTAACTTCCACACGAGGTGACAAGTTTTGTTATGTTCTTCGCTTAATGTTCCCTTGTACTAACAATGCAGCTGAGTATGAGGCCTTACTCCACGGTCTTCGGATGGTTAAGGAGATGAACTTAAGCCGGGTTAAGTGCTTCGGTGACTCGGACCTGGTGGCTCAACAAGTCTCTGGCACTTGGGATTCTAAGGACCCACTCATGGCTGCGTATCGACGAGAGGTGGACATAGTGGCTGGTCATTTCAAGGGTTATCAAGTTGACCATATAGACCGGCAAAAGAATGAAGCAGCGGATGCTTTAAGTCGCCTTGGCTCTCAGCGTAAACCGGTCCCACCTAATATTTTCCTCGACGTCATACACAATCCGTCGGTTAAGATACCAACAGAGGAGGAGTTGGCTATTCCTGACCCGGAGGCCCAATTGGTGGCAGCTTTGTTATACCGGATTGGACAATCCTGTACTTGGTTTACATGAACCAGGGCGAGTTACCTGAGGATGAAACCTTGGCCAGCCAGATAATCCGGCATTCCAAGTCAATGACCATAATCAATGGGGAGTTACATCGTTACAACGTCATAGGGGCAATTCAGCATTGTGTATCTCCTCAAGAGGGTTGTGAGATTTTGCGAGAAATCCACGAAGGAGATTGTGGTCACCAAGGCGGTTCAAAATCCTTGGTGGCTAAGGCTTTTCGTCACGGTTTCTATTGGTTGACAGCCCATGCTGATGCTGAGGATTTAGTCAAAAGGTCTGACGGTTGTCAAAAATTTGCACGCCGCGCTCATGTTCCGGCTCAGGAGTTGAGGATGATTCCAATAACTTGGCCATTTTCAACTTGGGGGCTTGATATGGTTGGACCCTTTAAGAGATCCAAGGACAAAAAGACCCACCTATTAGTGGCAGTGGACAAGTTCACCAAGTGGGTGGAAGCAGAGCCAGTCAGTAAGTGTGATGCAGCCACAACGGTTCAATTCATCAAAAAGGTGATATTCCGGTTTGGTTTCCCACACAGTATTATAACTGACAATGGTACTAATCTGTCAAAGGGTGAGATGGAGGAATTTTGCCAACGAGAGCACATCCGGCTTGATGTAGCGTCAGTGGCTCACCCCCAGTCTAATGGTCAAGCAGAGAGGGAAAATCAAGAAATTTTGCGAGGTATTAAACCCCGGCTTATGGTTTCTTTAAAGCAGACACTGGGTTGTTGGGTGGAGGAGTTACCTTCTGTGCTATGGAGCATCAACACCACACCTAACAGATCTATGGGTTACATGCCTTTCTTCATGGTTTATGGAGCAGAGGCGGTTCTTCCTAGTGACATCCGTCACGACTCGCCCCGTGTGGCAGCTTATGTTGAAGCTGACAATGAGAAGGCACGTCAGGACTCACTGGACCTGCTAGATGAGGAGCGTGATCTTGCAGCAGCATGTTCGGCGATTTATCAACAAGATATCCGACGTTATCACAGCCGCCGGGTTAAGACCATAACTTTTCAAGAGGGCGATCTGGTGCTCCGGATCATCCAGGATCAGACTGATATGCACAAGTTATCCCCACCTTGGGAAGGACCTTTTGTGGTCAACAAAATCTGCACAACGGGTCATACTACCTCATTGATGTTTGAGAGCACAAAGACTCACGTAAATCGGAGGAGGAGACCAAGCGGCCGTGGAATATAGCTCTTCTTCGGCCTTACTATACTTGAGCCACAGGCTCTTCTTATGTACATACTTATGAAAATGTATATATTATAAACCGGAGCCTCGAATAAAGCGGGGTCTCTGTTCTTTTTACATCATGTGTGAGCCTACACGAGCTTCTACTGACAAAGCGGCGTTTTATTAACCCGGCCTATACGACCACACATATATAAAGAAAATCACTAGGGGGCTTCGTCGTATCCAAACCATAGCTACATGTGACGCCCGGATAATTAGGCTACAGTAATCCCGCGTTAATGATGCCTCGTCACCTCGGTTACTGCTGATAATCTTGCCTTAGTTCAAAATGGATTCAAATTCAAAATTTGAATTCAAGTTAAAACAATTAAAGTTTTCAAAAGTCAAAACTAAAATGTTCGATGTGTTGAAAATATTCCCTAACTATTTGACATGTAGAAACCATGTTTTTATATAAGGCCTATATATTTAAAATGAGAAAAAACAGAAAATAAAAATAAAATAAAAGAAAAACAACAAAAGGATAAAAAGAGAACATCCCCCTCCCTCGCCGGGCCAGGGCCCCGATGGCCTTGGGGCCAACCAGGCCGGCCCAGCCGACGCCACTTAACCCCCACCCCTGGGGAAACCCTAGCCCAACCACCCCCACGATTCCCCCCACTCTCCCTCGTCTCTCCCCCCACCTCTGGATCCCGATCTGGATCGGGAAGGGGGGATCGAACCCGGCGACCCCGACGCCATCGCCCCGGTGCCTCGCCGCCCTACGTCGCCACCTCATCGGCGCCACCCCCCTTGTCGCTGGACCTCGCCGCCCCGTCCTCGACCTCCCCGCCATGACCCACACTGCCCGTGCCCTACGATCCCCCGTGAGGCCCCCCTCCTTCTCTCTCCCTCGGACGCCACGACGCCGTCCACGCCCGTGGCCCTCTCCACGCCCCTTCTATGGTCAGGCCGGCCCTGCTCCCCGCCGCGGCTTGCCTTGCCTTGCCGCTCCCGCCGTGCGGCCGCGCCAACCAATGCTGCGCCCGCCGCGCCACTGACCACCTCGGCTTCCTCTTCCCCGCATGCTGTCCCGCTGTGCCGCCACTTCCTCGCGGCGGCTGCGCTGCCCGCGTGCGCCCTGTGCCGCGCCTCGCCCTTCCCCGCACGTACCCGCACCGGTCGTGCTCACCGCGGCCACCCGGCGTCCCGCATCACGCGCACGCGCACACGCCTGTTGCTGTCGCCAGGCGCCGTGTTCTCTACCCCCTGCTGCTACACTGCTCACCGCCGCTGCACGCATCCGTGCTTGGCCGCGCCCCGGCTTGCCGACGCGCGCCCACGCCTGCAGCGCCCCTGCTCCCCTCGCCCCGCCACTGCCAATCATCGGCGCCGTCCGCTGCTGCAGGCCTGCGTATGCGCCCCCCTGCTTCCCCGTCGCCCAGCGACCTCCCCGCACCGGGCGGGTTCTGTCCTAGCGCCCGTCGCCCGATCCGCTAGCGCCCACGCCCATCAGGCCCCCCTATGCCTATGACAAACGGGCCCCAGCGCCCCAGAACGTTAAAAGAAAAAAGATTAACAAATATATATATAATAAAAATAATTAATTAATTAACTTAATTAATCATGTTTAATTAATCTAATTAAGCCTAATTAATTAACCTAATCACTTTAATTAAATTAACTAATCTTGTTTAGTTGACTAAGTCAATGACCAGTGGGACCCACACGTCAGCGACCCAGTCAACACCCTTGTTGACTGCTGACATCATGCTGACATCAGCAAACACTATTCTGGATAGTGTTGGTTTAAATTAATTAAATTAATTCTTAAATTAATTTAAATCTTTGAAAATTAATATAAAATAAACTGTAGCTCGGATGGAAAAACTTTGTACATGAAAGTTGCTCAGAACAACGAGACGAATCCGGATACGCAGCCCGTTCGTCTGCCACGCATCCCTAGCCTAGCGAACACGCAACTTTCCCCCTCCGGTTCATCTGTCCAAAAATGCAAAACACCAGGGATATTTTCCCGGATGTTTCTCCCCTTCACCGGTACCACCTCATACCGCGTTAGGGCACCCCTAGCACCGCTACTTGTCTTGTCATGCATCGTTATGCTTCTGTTTGCATTATATTCATTATTTCTTCCCCCTCCTCTCTCCGGTAGACTACGAGACCGACGCCACTGCTTCCCAGTATGACTACGGTGTTGACGCCCCCTCTCTCTTGCCAGAGCAACCAGGCATGCCCCCCCTTGATCACCAGATATCGCCTACTCTCCTCTATACTGCTTACATTAGAGTAGTGTAGCATGTTACTTCTTTCCGTTAATCCTATTCTGATGCATAGCCTGTCATTGTTGCTACAACTGTTGATACCTTACCTGCAATCCTAAATGCTTAGTATAGGATGCTAGTTTATCATTAGTGGCCCTACATTCTTGTCAGTCTGCCATGCTATACTATCGGGCCGTGATCACTCGGGAGGTGATCACGGGTATATACATACATATATACATTCTATACAGGTGGTGACTAAAGTCGGATTGGCTCGTTGAGTACCCGCAAGTGATTTCGATGTTGGGGGCTGAAGGGGCAGGTGTTCCGCCCAGGTAGTGGTGGGCCTAGGTTCCCGACGGCCCCCGACTGTTACTTTGTGGCGAAGCGACATGGCAGGTTGAGACCACCTAGGAGAGAGGTGGGCCTGGCCCTGGTCGACGTTCGCGGTTACTTCAAAATAACACGCTTAACGAGATCTGGGTATTTGATCTGTGTCTGGCTACTGGCCTATACGCACCAACCAACTACGTGGGAACAGTTATGGGCACTCGACGTCGTGGTATCAGCCGAAGCCATCGTGACATAAGTGACTGAGCGGCGCGTGCCGCATTGGACCGTAAGCTCGCGCTTGTATTAAGGGGGCTAGGTCTACTTACGGCCGCGTACGCAACGTGCAGGTGTGTAATGGGCGATGGGCCCAGACCCCTGCATGCATAGGATTTAGATCGGCGTGCTGACCTCTCTGTTGTGCCTAGGTAGTGTTGGGGAACGTAGTAATTTCAAAAAAATTCCTACGCACACGCATGATCATGGTGATGCATAGCAACGAGAGGGGAGAGTGTGATCTATGTACCCTTGTAGACCGACAGCGGAAGCGTTAGCACAACGCGGTTGATGTAGTCGTACGTCTTCACGGCCCGACCGATCAAGCACCGAAACTACGGCACCTCCGAGTTTTAGCACACGTTCAGCTCGATGACGATCCCCGGACTCCGATCCAGCAAAGTGTCGGGGAAGAGTTCCGTCAGCACGAGGGCGTGGTGACGATCTTGATGTACTACCGTCACAGGGCTTCGCCTAAGCACCACTACAATATTATCGAGGATTATGGTGGAAGGGGGCACCGCACATGGCTAAGAATATGATCACGTGGATCAACTTGTGTGTCTAGGGGTGCCCTCTGCCCCCGTATATAAAGGATCAAGGGGAGGAGGCCGGCCGGCCCCTATGGCGCGCCAAGGAGGAGTCCTCCTCCTAGGAGGAGTAGGACTCCTACTAGGAGGGGGAAAGAAGTGGGGAGGGAGAAGGAAAGGGGGGCGCCGCCCCCCCTCTCCTAGTCCAATTTGGACCAGGGGGGAGGAGGCGCGCGGCCCACCTTTGGCTGCCCCTCTCTCTCTCCACTAAGGCCCATATGGCCCATTACTTCTCCAGGGGGGGGGGGTTTCCGGTAACCCTCCGGCTCTCCGGTTTTCTCTGAAATCACCCGGAACACTTCCGGTGTCCGAATATAGCCGTCCAATATATCAATCTTTATGTCTCGACCATTTCGAGACTCCTCGTCATGTCCGTGATCACATCCGGGACTCCAAACTAACTTCGGTACATCAAAACTCATAAACTCATAATATAACTATCATTGAAACCTTAAGCGTGCGGACCCTACGGGTTCAAGAACAATGTAGACATGGCCGAGACACGTCTCCGGTCAATAACCAATAGCGGAACCTGGATGCTCATATTGGCTCCTACATATTCTACGAAGATCTTTATCGGTCAGACCGCATAACAACATACATTGTTCCCTTTGTCATCGGTATGTTACTTGCCCGAGATTCGATCGTCGGTATCTCAATACCTAGTTCAATCTCGTTACCGGCAAGTCTCTTTACTCGTTTCGTAATACATCATCTCGCAACTAACTCATTAGTTGCAATGCTTGCAAGGCTTATGTGATGTGCATTACCGAGAGGGCCCAGAGATACCTCTCCGACAATTGGAGTGACAAATCCTAATCTCGAAATACGCCAACCCAACATGTACCTTTGGAGACACCTGTAGAGCACCTTTATAATCACCCATTTACGTTGTGACGTTTGGTAGCACACAAAGTGTTCCTCCGGCAAACGGGAGTTGCATAATCTCATAGTCATAGGAACATGTATAAGTCATGAAGAAAGCAATAGCAACATACTAAACGATCGGGTGCTAAGCTAATGGAATGGGTCATGTCAATCAGATCATTCACCTAATGATGTGATCCCGTTAATCAAATAACAACTCTTTGTTCATGGTTAGGAAACATAACCATCTTTGATTAACGAGCTAGTCAAGTAGAGGCATACTAGTGACACTCTGTTTGTCTATGTATTCACACATGTATTATGTTTCCGGTTAATACAATTCTAGCATGAATAATAAACATTTATCATGATATAAGGAAATAAATAATAACTTTATTATTGCCTCTAGGGCATATTTCCTTCAGGTAGGGCTGCGACATGTTGATCTCCCGAGGCCGGGCATGACCCAGAAAAGTGTTTCCAGACAAAGGGGATCGAGTGTGTTGGGAAATGTGGTGCACCCCTGCAGGGAAGTTAATCTATTCGAATAGCCGTGATCTTCGGTAACAGGACGACTTGGAGTTGTACCTTGACCTTATGACAACTAGAACCAGATACTTAATAAAACACACCCTTCCAAGTGCCAGATACAACCGGTGATCACTCCCTAACAGGGCAATGAGGGGAGGATCACCGGGTAGGATTATGCTATGCGATGTTACTTGGTGAACTTACCTTCTGCTCTCTTCTACATGCTGCAAGATGGAGGTGGCCAGCAGCGTAGTCTTCAATAGGACTAGTTATCCCCCTCTTATTCCGGCATTCTGCAGTTCAGTCTACATATGATACCCTTATTCCATTTGATACCAATGCATACATATGTAGTGTAGCTCCTTGCTTGCGAGTACTTTGGATGAGTACTCACGGTTGCTTTGCTCCCTCTTTTCCCCCTTTCTATACCCGATTGCTGCGACCAGACGATGGAGTCCAGGAGCCAGATGCCACCATCGACGATGACTCCTACTACACTGGAGGTGCCTACTACTACGTGCAGGCCGCTGATGACGACCAGGAGTAGCTTAGGAGGATCCCAGGCAGGGAGGCCTGCGCCTCTTTCGATCTGTATCCCAGTTTATGCTAGCCTTCTTAAGGCAAACTTGTTTAACTTATGTATGTATTCAGATATTGTTGCTTCCGCTGACTCGTCTATGATCGAGCACTTGTATTCGAGCCCTCGAGGCCCCTGGCTTGTATTATGATGCTTGTATGACTTATTTATGTTTTAGAGTTGTGTTGTGATATCTTCTCGTGAGTCCCTGATCTTGATCATACACGTTTGCGTGTATGATTAGTGTACGGTCAAATCGGGGGCGTCACACTACACCTCTTGATTGATTTAAAACCAAAAAGGGATATCACTAGGGGGCTTGGTTGTCTTCACACCATAGCTACACCTCTTGATAGGCTTCAAGCCAAAAGGAAATTATGTGGAACCAAAGAGAGTCTGTTGCATTAAGAACAGCTCAAACATGGGTAACCACTAAGCACAGCTCAAATATTACCTGGGGGCTCCTTGCTTCTTAAAGAACAACGAGCTTGCACCCTTGTAATAGGCTATCAAGCCAGGCTTGGAAGCCAGGTTTATTCACCTAAAACCCCGGGTTATCCTGCCTCTTTAAGTAAGCCACTCCATCTAGGTAAACCTGGTATGACCCATCAAACGTTTGACAAGTCAATCCCATGGACCCTGAACTTGTCAAAGTTAAAACGGTGATTGGTTAAACATTGAGGTCCATCTTAAAAGGCTTTGCAAAATGGTTTAACTCAGCGGCCTGTCAGCCGATGAAAAGCCTCGATTTAGGGCCTGGCAGCCCATGAAAAGCCTTACGTCTTTCTTTTGTCTTTGCTATTTTTTATGATAAAAGATTTATGAATGTTTTTCTGATAAACCGATGTTCATTACAACTCGGCATGACTTTCAACGCTTAGTTGCTAGTACATGATCAGTTTTTAAACCGGTAGCATATTGCTCCGGTCTGGTTTTGACTAGATGTCACCAGTATCATATGAACAAATCAAAGGCTATAATAGCCCAGTATGGTTTCTATATGAACCGGCAAGAGGGCAAGGAGTTATCAACACTCCGGATTGGTGTTGATTCACCTTTACTGTACAAGCAGTTGGTCAGCCAATGAGGTATGTCATAGATATTATTTATTTTATCTGGTTAATATAAATCTTGGTTATCCATCCAAGTTATGTATATATTTTTTGGGCATCGTGACCCGTCCAGTGGTAAACCACTAGGACGCTTTCAAGTTCTTATATGTAGGAACACAAAGTATAATGGAATATGCATAAATAGATCCCAAAAGTGGAACAAGTTTTCAAAATATCAAGCAACACAAGCATGCTTGATGGCATGGCAGATAAAGGTGTTTCTGCTATCCTATTACAAGGAGCTTCAAAACGTCCCAAATTGAATAATTGTTTTCAAGCAGTAGCAGACTGTAGCTGATAAACCGGTCGCCGGTTTAGGATGCTTCATCGGGACGGCTTGACGATTGAGGGTCATCTTGTGCAGTCACATGGTCTTCATCCCTCCCCAGACGCTGGAAATCAACCGTTGACCAATCGATTCCGGTTAAAGCTTGAAACACGGCCTCGTCATGGATAAGGTTGGAGGGGTCAATGTCAGGAGCGTAAGTATGCTTACGGATTGGAGGCACAAGCTCTTCAACATCATGGATCACCGTGGGCTGTCTCTTTCCCTCAACATCATAAACCGGTTGGAAATGAGATAAATTTGTGTCCTCCGCCAGTTTGCTTGCTATTGGCCGCATCTCCTTTGTCAGCCTTCGAAGATCGTCATTGTTGAAGTTTGAGCCATCTTCCTTCACGCTAGGATACCCTTTGATGATATCTGCCGGTTCAAGATCCGGAATCCATGCCTTGGCCCAGATTAGCGCGGTCAGTGCTCCTGATCTTGCGGCTGATCTCTTCAGTTCGTTGATCCGGGCAGGTAGCATGGCCAGCTTCTCAAGTGTTTCCTTTATCAACGATGGCGCCGGCTTATTATAGGCTGCAGTGCAAATGGCACGTTGGGATCCAGAGAACAACTGTTCTATTAAGGTGTAGACTGCTTTAAGCTTCATCCGCATATCATAGCCCAGATGAGCAATGCGGGTCCCTGTGATGGGCCAGCATCAGTAAAACGGTCACAGATAAGATCTTATGACTTAGACAAACTGCACAAGGGGGTACTTACCAAACACAACGGAAGTCATAGCGTTAATTTGCCGCTTCAAGCCGGTCAGTTCGTCAACCACCGGTTTCAGGCTCCTTCTGCGTCCTCAGCCTTGTTTGTTAAACCGGCCTTTTCCGTTTCCCAGTCTGTACGCTCTTTATCAAACGCTGCTTTCAGCTTTTCCATAGCTTCTAAGGCGTTGGTCAGCTCTTCTTTAGCTTTAGTAGCCTCTGTTTGCTGAGATTTGACGTTCTCTTGAAGATCAGTGGTTTGAGCATCCCTTTTACTCAGCTCGGCCTGCAAAGGTGAAGATATATCAACAATGAGATGTGTATTTTCTAAGTACCAAGTGTATAACAAGTTATGCACTTTGTACTTGGGGGCTAATGCCTATTTGCTCTATCATCAACATATTTTTCACAAGTCTCAAGTACAATGCAAGCATTATCCTTAACACTTGGGGGCTAATGTACATCTGTTCAAAACTGACGCATTGATTAAAGACCTGGTTTACCTCGCAAAGCTAAACTGGCCCTTGGGGGCTACACTGATGAAAACTACATGAATACAATGATAAAGTACCGGGTTGTTGGATCAGCATGCAAGGATTAAAGATATTACAAAGTCCCGCTTTATGATTAACATCATAAACCGGCCCTTGGGGGCTACTTGGGTTAATGTTTATACTTTGAAGTCAAGAAAGGAAAAGTGATGAAAATACCTCATAGCGTTCTTTCATCAGGTTCACCAAACCGGCTTCGTAATCACGGTTTGAGTGCGGATGGTTTAAAAAGCGGGAGTGGAGTTCTTCAGCGCTGAGATGGGCATAGCTTGACAAATCAGTGCTCCATTTGCCTTTTTCCTTGGCAGCACGCTCTTCCTTGGCACTATGTTTGGCCAAGATTACAGGATGGCCAGGAGAGCTGTGGGCCATACCAGTAATGATAACATCATTTTCTTTGTTTCCAGCAGCTTGTTCTGGAGTTGATGGGGTTTCAGTAGCTCTCACTGGACTAGAATGCCTGTCATCAGCTCGGATTGGGTCGGCCGGTTCAGCATCAGGCGCAGCAATGTCAACTTCTGGTTGTTCATCAAGATTGTGATCTTGAGGGGGTGGCTCATCAAAAGTAGCTTCAGGATTGGGACCCTCTGGTTCCATAGCCTGTTCTGGTTCAACCGTTTGCTCCGGTTCATGAGCCGCCTGGTCTTCGGGCGGATTGTTCACCCGAGCCTTTTTGCTGGGTCTGGCTTTGGCTCTAAAAACAGGAAAAGATGCGAAAGTTAAGCATAGTATACAAGGTATGGAAACATTCAAAGAAGGGGTTTAAGTACTTACCTAGCTACAATTTTGAGGGGAGGAAGTTGGGTCGCTGTTGACTCGCCAGAAGATGAGGGAGGTGTCACCTGATAATTTGAATCGGACAGATTAAGAGGTTGTCAGAAATAACCTGCCTTGGGATAAGAATTGTCAGAAGGAGGTGAGACCTCAGATCGGCGCTTTTGAACCGGGGTGTCAGGTAAACCGGCCGAAGTAACCTTTTGGCCGCTGTGCCGGGTTGTGCGGCGAGCCTCGTGCTGCTGCTTCTTCAAAATAAATGTTGGATCCAAGTAAGCAAGAGGATGAGAAAAGCTTACTTTCCGGACCGCTTGACGAATTTTTTGTGTTGGCATAGAGTCTGAACCGGAGGAAAGGGTAATTACCTCTACATCATCAGCTTGGCTGCCCTCCACGTCCTCCTGATAAGTATGATTGTTAATGAGATGCATGAAAAGGGAGCCAATTGAATCAAGTTCTACCTCAAATTCCGGTTCATCCGCGTCATCATCTAGTTCCATGCTGATGCGTTGAGTTGCCTTCCGCTTTGAGGTTATCTTGACGGCTTTTGTTTTAGGACGGGATGGCTTTGCCGCTTTTTCTGCTGGTTTCTTCTTCCAGAATGGATCATCACCTTGTTTATAAACAAGCAGAAGGATATTCACAGGTTGAGTAGTTTAAAAAGATGTCAAAGGTAAAAAGGAAGGACAATACTTACAACAGGCGCTTTGTTTTTTGTGTAAAAGGGGTTTAAGCCGGTTTGGCGGCAGACAGATTCCGATTCGTTCAAAGTCTTCTTGACACCCTCAGTAACTTCTTCATCAGTTAACTGAATGTTGATGTGACATTGGGAGTCTTCTACTTCACCATGTGTACTCACACATTAAACCGGAGCGGCGACTTAATGGCAAGATGCTCCAAGATATCCATCAACATACAAAGTCGATGCCTGATAAACCGTTGGCCATAAAGGCTCGGAGCTTGGCGAATTGAGGGGCATATGAGGCCCGTTCTGTAGCGCTTAGACATTGCGGCAGTGGATGAGTGTTGGAGAGCCGGTGGGCATGGTAGCTCGACAGAGGGTTCTCGTCTTCAGGGGAGGTATCTTTACAGTAGAACCAAGTTTGGTTCCAATCTTTGGGGTGGCTATGCAGCTTGGCATGGGGAAATTCGGCCTATTTTCTTTTTTGAATTGAGACACCCCAAGTTCAGTGTTGGGTCCGTCTACAAATTCAGTGAGCCGGTTCAGATGGAAAAAATCCTGGAACAACTCAGCAGTTGGTTCTTCTTGTAAGTACACTTCACAGAAGACTTGGAAGTTGCATATATTGGATACTGAGTTAGGTCCAATATCTTGAGGATGGAGCTGGAAACTGGCAAGCACTTCCCGGAAAAACTTTAACCCGGGTGGTTTGAAACCACGGCCTATGTGGTCAACAAATATCACTACCTCACCCTGCTTAGGGGTAGGAGGATTCTCCAGTCCAGGAACTCGCCATCGGATCTCATTCTTTTTTGGAAGGTACCAATCCTGACCATTCCGTTAAGCTGTTCTTCGGTAACACGAGAAGGAGCCCAGTTACAAGCATAAAACTGTTTGGCCATTGCAAGCGAAAAGCTGAAAGGAAATACTGGTTTACAAATCATTCATGGTGATACATAAGATGCGATGGAATAAAGACATACAGATATGTAAATTGTGTAAACCGGAGGCTGATACAGTAATGAATGACAAGGCAATATCAGAACAAAGGTATGCACATGCTGTTAAACCAAAGTATACAACGGAGGTAAAAGGCTTGCCGGTTCACCAGGGGACTAATGGTAGGTGATAGATCGCTTTACAAAGGTAAACCGCCTATGCGGTAAAGAGGATACAGATCTAAGGTAAACATGACTAAGTAAGGTAAAACAGATTTCACAAGGTTGCAGGGAAATTTTGGATCTACCGTAAGACAAGAAATCAAAATAGTTTAGACCTAAAAGGGTTGGTCCTGCAGGAGTTCACAAAGGATCAGATCAGTTTTTGTGTGCATAAGGGTTTGTTGTGGTAGCGGAAGATAAACCATTACGCGGAATATATCAAGCTTAAGGTTTTTATCCATGGACTAAGGAGGAACAGGGAAGAGCAGCACCGGAGCCCTGATGAACTTCGATGAACTACAAAGAACAAGGAAACCCTAGGCAGATCTACAAAGGGGGAAAGGAAAGGACTTACAACGACTGTTGAAGCAACGGAGGCACGCCGTAGCTCTCTGGTGCAACCAGGTTGATGCAGCGGCCAATGGAGAGGCGAAGGCGAAGCTCAGCGACAGCGGTGGCGCTCGGGTGCAGAGACGACACAAGGAGGAAGAAGAAGTGAAGGAGGCGAAGGGGAAAAGAGAATGGCACTTTGGGCCTATTTATAAGGTGAACCGATGAGCGACAAGTGCGTAAATCGAGGAGCTTAAAATGGATAGTTAATAAGGATGTCGCCTCGAGGTTGGATATTCATTAATGAAAGGTATCTTCGGCTTCAATGGATAGATGACGTCATGATGATTTATTACGGATCTAAAGGATGACATCGCAGCGGTTTACCAGATTTATGCGAAGGTGCCAAGGCAAGAATTTTTCTAAGTATTGAAGATTGACATGAACAAGTTGTAATCAATCTGGGGCCTAATGTTGGGGATATGATTACTGGAGGTAAACCGGCTAGGAGTGCCCGGGTTAGCTCCATGAATATAGAAGCCCATGAAGATGTGAGGATGGTGGCGCTTTACGAAGGCCCAAGGCCCAAAGGCGGGTTAAGGCCTGTAGATGTAAAAAGTCTCTTTCATGTAACTTGAATTGTAAGTTAGAGGAATAGAGACCGAGCTGGACACGTTTATGATCCGGCCTCGGGACTCTATAAACCGGCGGGTGTCAACCTATGTATATAAAGGGACGACCCAGTCGCGGTTTAGGGACAACAGGCAACTACTCGAGAGCCAGGCAAAGCGGATTCGCTCCCTGGTCATCGAAACCCTAGCAATACCAATCACAACTAGACGTAGGCTTTTTCCTTCATCGAAGGGGCCGAACTAGTATAAAATCCCCCATGTCCCCTTGTCCGGTTTAACCCCTTTAAGCTAACCCGTAGCGATGGCTCCATGACTAAGTCCTTTCACGAGGACATCTGCCGTGACAAAACCATGACACCTTGTGTGCTATCAAACGTCACAAGGTAACTGGGTGATTATAAAGATGCTCTACAGGTGTCTCCGATGGTGTTTGTTGAGTTGGCATAGATCGAGAATAGGATTTGTCACTCTGTGTATCAGAGAGGTATCTCTGGGCCCTCTCGGTAATGCACATCACTCTAAGCCTTGCAATCATGGTGACTAATGAGTTAGTTGCGGGATGATGTATTACGGAACGAGTAAAGAGACTTGCCGGTAACGAGATTAAACTAGGTATGAGGATACCGACGATCGAAACTCGGGCAAGTAACATACCGATGACAAAGGGAACAACGCATGTTGTTATGCGGTTTGACCGATAAAGATCTTCGTAGAATATGTAGGAACCAATATGAGCATCCAGGTTCCGCTATTTGTTATTTACCGGAGATGAGTCTCGGTCATGTCTACATAGTTCTCGAACCCGTAGGGTCCGCACGCTTAAAGTTCGGTGATGATCGGTATTATGAGTTTATGTGTTTTGATGTACCGAAGGTAGTTCGGAGTCCCGGATGTGATCACGGACATGGCGAGGAGTCTCGAAATGATCGAGACATAAATATTGATATATTGGACGGCTATATTCAGACACCGGAAGTGTTCCGGATGGTTTCAGAGAAAACCGGAGTGCCGGAGGGGTTACCGGAACCCCCGGGGAAGTATTGGACCTAAGTGGGCCTGCGGGGAGAGAGAGGGCAGCAGCCCAGGAGGTGGCGCCCCCCTCCCATGAGGAGTCTGAATTGGACTAGGGGAGGGGGGCGCGGCCCCTCTTTCCCTCTCCCTCTCCCTCTCTTTCCTTCCCCCTTCCCCCTTCCTAGTAGGACTAGGAAAGGATGAATCCTACTCCTACTAGGAGGAGGATTCCTCCTCTCCTTGGGGTGCGCCAAGGCCGGCCGACCTCCTCCCTTGCTCCTTTATATATGGGGGTGGGGGGGGGGAACCTAAAGACACACAAGTTGATTGTTCCAAGCCGTGTGCGGTGCCCCTCTCCACCATAATCCACCTCGATCATATCGTAGCAGTGCTTAGGCGAAGCCCTGCGTCGGTAGCAACATCATCACCGTCATCACGCCGTCGTGCTGACAAAACTATCCCTCGAAGCTCTGCTAGATCGGAGTTCGTGGGACATCATCGAGCTGAACATGTGCTGAACTCGGAGGTGCCGTACGTTCGGTACTTGGATCGGTCGGATCATGAAGACGTACGACTACATCAACCGCGTTCTTGTAACGCTTCGTCTTATGGTCTACGAGGGTACGTGGACGATAATATGCCCTCTCGCTGCTATGCATCACCATGATCTTGCGTGTGCATAGGAATTATTTTTGAAATTACTACGTTCCCCAACACCTGTGCTGCTGCCGGAGATGGTGATCCTTGTAGAGCTGGTGCCGATGTCGGAGCAGGTGTCGGTGTCGATGCCCGATCCTCTGGTAGATCAGCCTGATCCACTGACACGTTCGGTGCCCAATCCACAACTGGATCAGACTGAGCTGCTTCCACTGTCAGTGCTAGAGCAACTGCCGGTGCTTGATCCATTGCTGAAGGTGGTACCGATGTGTGAGACAACAGCGATCATGTCTGGTCTGCTATTATCAGCTTTCTAACTTGAGTATGCTCCATGACCGTGATCCCGTCTTTTTCTTCATTTCTTTTAAACGCAAGAAGGACTAATTGTGGCGTGTTTGTTAAACCAAACTGCAATTCATCATAGGGATTCAGCTTGTACTCAGACATCAGACTGATCCATTTTTTTCCAGTAATATAAGTGATGGACAGTGCCTTCGTTACTGACATGACATAAGAAGTGAAACCTGCAAAAATATCTGTCGTAGAGCAAACCAAACGGTTTATTCTGTGATGAATGTCACATGGAAAAACCTGCATCAAAAAATTGTAGCAAAAGAAAGAAAACATGACACTAAATCAATAAGATTTAGACAGTAAATCAATAAGATTTACTTGATGTGACATGAGTGAATCATTACCAGGAAATCACTATGTTGAAGTACTAAATGGAAGATTGATCGTCCAACTACACATGGCATGCAGGGCCCCCGCCTACTCCCACAAGCAAGACAGTCCAAAGGTCGTGACAAATCGTATGGACCGAACATCCATGGGACTGGAAATCCTGGTGGGTGCGATAAACCCTGCAATGCATACATATATTGGAGTGTAACCATAATTGATAAACCGTCCTCACAAAAAAGATGATCTGGATACTTCAAAATATACTAACTGAATTGAGTGGACAAACATTAACATAGATTGTTCTCAGGACTCACCACACACCAAAAGCGGCAGTACTAAACAATACAGGGTTCACAAACACAAATCAAGTACTCCCTCCGTCCTATAATATAAGATGTGTTTTAACATTACACTAGTGCCAAAAAATGTCTTACATTATGGGACAGAGGGAGTACTGAACAATAGTACTTACTACAGACAAGCAAAGTTGCACTAATTAGACTCTGCAGACTATTTCTTGCCACCGACCTACGGGATGAACCTCGCATAACTGACTAGGCCATGTACTTCGTGAGAGATGTTTACTGGCACCATCACCATCTCGTCAACCTTGGAGAACCTAACAGAGTGGTCTTTCCACTCATGAACATGACGATGAAGACAGGCCGCATCAGATTTGTCGGGAAGCTTTACAAGAACCACACCCTTCGTAATCGAAGGCACAACCAGGAAAATGTTGTGGTCAAGTACAACCTTGAGAACACGCCCGACAACAATGTGACACGTCCATTTTGCATCATGCTTTTATATCGATATTTATTACATTATGGGCTGTTATTACACATTATGTCACAATAATTATGCCTATTCTCTCTTTTTACAAGGTTTACATGAAGAGGGGGAATGTTGGCAGCTGGAATTCTGGGCTGGAAGAGGTGAAAATATTAGAGACCTATTCTGCACAACTCCAAAAGTCCTGAAACTTCACGGGAGCATGTTTCAGAATATAAAAAAAAATTGGGCGAAGGAAGTACCAGAGGGGGGCCACCCACCATCCACCAGGGTGGGGTGCGCGCCCCCTGCCTCGTGGGCCCCCTGACAGGCCTCCGGTGCCCATCTTCTGCTATATGAGGTCTTTTGCCCTGGAAAATATCATAAGCTAGCTCACGGGACAAAACTCCGCCACCACGAGGCGGAACCTTGGCGGAACCAATCTAGGGCTCCGGCGGAGCTGTTCTGCCGGGGAAACTTCCCTCCGGGAGGGGGAAATCATCACCACCGTCATCACCATCGATCCTCTCATCTGGAGGGGTTCAATCCCCATCAACATCTTCACCAGCACCATCCCATCTCAAACCCTAGTTCATCTCTTGTATCCAATATTTGTCCAAAAGCCTTAGACTGGTACCTGTGGGTTAATAGTAGTGTTGATTACTCCTTGTAGTTGATGCTAGTTGGTTTATTCGGTGGAAGATCATATGTTCAGATCCTTTATGCATATTAATACCCCTCTGATTATCAACATGAATATGATTTGTGACTAGTTACGTTTGTTCCTGAGGACATGGGAGAAGTCTTGCTATAAGTAGTCATGTGAATTTGGTATTCGTTCGATATTTTGATGAGATGTATGTTGTCTCTCCTCTAGTGGTGTCATGTGAACGTCGACTACATGACACTTCACCATTGTTTGGGCCTAGGGGAAGGCATTGGGGAGTAATAAGTAGATGATGGGTTTCTAGAGTGACAGAAGCTTAAACCCTAGTTTATGAGTTGCTTCGTAAGGGGCTGATTTGGATCCATATGTTTCATGCTATGGTTAGGTTTACCTTAATACTTCTTTTGTAGTTGCGGATGCTTGCAATAGGGATTAATCATAAGTGGGATGCTTGTCCAAGGAAGGGCAGTAGCCAAGCACTGGTCCACCCACATATCAAATTATCAAAGTACCGAACGCGAATCTTATGAATGTGATGAAAACTAGCTTGACGATAATTCCCATGTGTCCTTGGGAGCGCTTTGCTTTATATAAGAGTTTGTCCAGGCTTGTCCTTTTCTACAAAAAGGATTGGGGCATCTTGCTGCACCTTATTTACTTTTATTACTTGTTACCCGTTACAAATTACCTTATCACAAAACTATCTGTTATCGATAATTTCAGTGCTTGCAGAGAATACCTTACTGAAAACTTCTTATCATTTCCTTCTGCTCCTTGTTGGGTTCGACACTCTTACTTATCGAAAGGAATACGATAGATCCCCTATACTTGTGGGTCATCAAGACTCTCTTCTGGCGCCGTTGCTGGGGAGTGAAGCGCCTTTGGTAAGGAAAAATTTATATAGTGTGCTGAAATTTACTGTCACTTGTTACTATGGAACATAATCCTTTGAGGGGCTTGTTCGGGGTATCTTCACCCCGACCAGTAGAGCAAAGAGTTGCTCCTCAACCTACTGAACCTACTGAAAATGTTTACTTTGAAATTCCTTCGGGTATGATAGAGAAACTGCTAGCTAATCCTTTCACAGGTGATGGAACATTACATCCTGATCTGCACCTAATCTATGTGGATGAAGTTTGTGGATTATTTAAGCTTGCAGGTATGCCCGAGGATGTTATCAAGAAGAAGGTCTTCCCTTTATATTTTAAGGGAAAGGCATTGACATGGTTTAGGCTATGTGATGATATGGGATCATGGAACTACAACCGATTGAAATTGGAATTTCATCAGAAGTTGTATCCTATGCATCTTATTCATCGTGATCGTAATTATATATATAATTTTTGGCCTCGCGAAGGAGAAAGCATCACTCAAGCTTGGGAGAGGCTTAAGTCAATGTTATATTCATGCGCCAATCATGAGCTCTCAAGAGAAATTATTATTCAAAATTTTTATGCTCGACTTTCTCTCAATGATCGCTCCATGCTCGATACTTCTTGTACTGGATCTTTTATGATGAAGACTATTGAATTCAAATGGGATTTATTGGAGATAATTAAATGCAACTCTGAAGATTGGGATCTTACCGAAGGTAAGGAGTCGGGTATAACCCCAAAGTTTGATTGTGTTAAATCTTTTATGGATACTGATGCTTTCCGTGAATTTAGCACTAAATATGGACTTGGCTCTGAGATAGTAGCTTCTTTCTGTGAATCCTTTGCTACTCATGTTGATCTCCCTAAGGAGAAGTGGTTTAAATATAATCCTCCCATTTAAGTAAAAGTAGTTGCACCTATTAAAGTTGAAGAAAAGACTATCACCTATAATGATTCTTTTGTTCCTATAGCTTATATTGAGAAACCACCTTTCCCTGTTAGAATAAAGGATCATGCTAAAGCTTCAACTGTGGTTCGTAAGAGTAATACTAGAACACCTACACCCTCTGAGCAAATTAAAGTTGAACCTAGTGTTTCTATGGTTAAAGATCTCTTGCCCGATAATATTGATGGGCATGTTATTTACTTCTGTGATGAAGCTGCTAGAATTGTTAGACCCGATACTAAAAATAAACATAGACCTATTGTAGGCATGCCTGTTATTTCTGTTAAGATAGGAGATCATTGCTATCATGGCTTATGTGATATGGGTGCTGGTGCAAGGGCAATACCTCATTCCTTATATAAAGAAATTATGCATGATATTGCACCTGCTGAGATAGGGGAAATTGATGTCACAATTAAGCTTGCCAATAGAGACACTATTTCACCAGTTGGGATTGTTAGAGATGTTGAAGTCTTATGTGGGAAAGTTAAATATCCTGCTGATTTTCTTGTTCTTGGTTCCCCACAAGATAACTTTTGTCCCATTATATTTGGTAGACCCTTCTTGAATACTGTTAATGCTAAGATCGATTGCAAAAAGGATGTTGTTACTATTGGTTTGGGGGATATGTCTCATGAGTTTAATTTTGCTAAATTTCATAGACAACCCCATGATAAATAATTGCCTAGTAAAGATGAAATTATTGGTCTTGCTTCTATTGCCGTGCCTCCTAATGATCCTTTAGTACAATATTTGCTCGACCATGAAAATGATATGTTTATGAATGAAAGAAGGGAAATAGATGAAGTATTCTTTAAACAGGGACCTATTTTGAAACACAACTTGCCTGTTGAAATCCTAGGGGATCCTCCTCCACCTAAGGGTGATCCCGTGTTTGAGCTTAAACCTTTACCTGATACTCTTAAATATGCTTATCTTGATGAGAAAAAGATGTATCATGTTATTATTAGTGCTAAACTTTTAGAGCATGAAGAAAAGAAATTATTGAAAACTCTGAAGAAGCACCGTGCTGCTATTGGATATACTCTTGATGATCTTAAGGGCATTAATCCCACTCTATGCCAGCACAAAATAAAATTGGAGAAAGATGCAAAACCGGTTGTTGATCACCACTGGCGGTTAAATCCTAAGATGAAAGAAGTGGTAAGAAAATAAATACTAAAGCTTCTGGAGGCAGGTATAATTTATCCCGTTGCTGATAGTCAGTGGGTAAGTCCTATCCATTGTGTCCCTAAGAAGGGAGGTATTACTGTTGTTCCTAATGATAAAGATGAATTGATCCCACAAAGAATTGTTACAAGTTATCACTACGAAAAAGACACATCCGTGACATTTTGGGCCGAATAATTTTTTTATGTCATACTTATGACACTTCTATGACAATAATTGTGATAAAACCCGGTATCATCATAGATGTGGTGGGCTCCTACTTCTATGACAAAAAGTCATGACGAAAAACGGGCTTTTCGTCCTGGGCGGGCCAGAGACGCAGCTGCATGACATTCTTTGGGCCGTCCATGACGGAAAAAAACCATGGTAGAAGCGAGGGCGAGGAAAATATCGGGGTGTTCCCGGTTACGGTGGGTGGTCGGGGCCGAGCGATGCACGGAGGTTTGCGCGTTTCTATCTTACACGCACGCGCGTGGGTGCGAGGCGTTGGGCTCTAACTAAACCTGAGTGATTGCACTGCAAGCTACACGTTACAGAACCCGAGTGATCGATCGATGGCTGTTAACTGTACCCGATCGAGCGATTCCTTCGCTACTGCTGCTAACTGAAGACGATCAATGCTGCCTCTGGATGAACAGTGAGCGTTGCTGGGGGGTTTGGATGAACAGTTCCCGGTGGGGGTGGAAGAACATGACCCCGTGGTGTTGCCTCTAGATGAACAGGACTCCGATCGATCGAGCCGGTTGGGGCTAGATGAACATGACCCCGTGGAGGGCTAGATGAACAGGACCACCCCGTGGAGGGTTGGATGAACAGTAGACAGTGGAGGGTTGGATGAACAGTAGCCCGTGGAGGGGTGGTTGAACAGGAGCCCGTGGAGAGGGCTGGTTGAACAGTAGCCGGTGGAGTAGCGCGCAGTGGAGGCTGGATGAACATGAGCCCGTGGATGAATAGTCACAGGTGGAGGCTGGACCCGTGGAGGTTGGAGGGGGTCGATGGTGGTGATGAACAGTATCCCGTGGAGTCCTGTTTTGCCGTACGCCACACCCCTCCCGATGAACAGGACCCCTGTTTCGACTGTAGCACTCCAACACAAGTCCGTTTCCTCCGTTTTGCGGTACGCCACACCCCTCCCGATCAACAGGACCCCGTTTCGACCGTAGGAGGTCCGTTTCCTCCGTTTTGTGGTACGCCAGACCCCTCCTGATGAACAGGATCCTATTTCGAACGTGGCCGGTCGAACACAAGGCCGTTTCCTCCGTTCTGCGGTACGCCAGGCCTCGTTTTCACCGTCCAAGCCCTCCTGATGAACACGACGACGCATTCCATTCTGACCCAGCCAGTTGGCTCCCCATGAACACGACGATGACGCAGTTTCTTCGTTCCAACCCAGCCATGTACACGAGCCCTGGCCGTACGTATGCGCGAGTAGGCGTTCGAGACCCCGCCCGTACGTATGTACGTGGTCGTATTTTCTTTCTTGCACACTGGCCGCTGTACGTACGTGTACATGCTACGTGTGCGCCTCTACTACGACACATGCGCGCCTCTACATCGACCAGTATGTACGTACACGTTCGCGACCAGAATGACAACGCTACGTACGCTTTGACCATGTGGGTCCCGACTGTCAGGCACTTCCTTGCGTGCGAAGATGTAGCTGGTGGGTCCCAACAGTCAGAGGGGCGAATCGTTTTTTTGGCTCGGACGCACTTTGTTGCGTGCGAAGATGTAGCTGGTGGGTCCCAGTAGTCAGGGGGAAACAAATTTTTTGCGAAATACGGTGGCCCGTCCGGTGGGTCCCCGCTATCAGGTGGAGGAATAATTATTTTGCACGTAATAAGGAGGCACTTCCTTGCTGCGGCCGTGGACCCAGCTGTCAGCCTCTCCATGTACAGTCCACGTCCGATGGAAGTCATTCCTTGACCACGTTGACCACGCCGCGCCAAGAGCACCAGGGCGGTGGACGACGGCGAGGCCGAGGAAGGGGACGATGCAGAGCTGGGGAAGACGCGGCAGTGGATGCCCACGCGTAGAGGAGTATGAGGGTTCACTGGTTCGCTGCGGTGTGAGGCTGCCGTCACCGTAGAATAGCAGGGGGTGTGGGTGAGTAGAGGGATGGCCTGGCCGGTGGTGGGAGTACTAGGGGGCGGTGAGGCCTCCGCCGCATCACAGCCAGCCACGGGAGGCAGGAGCACGAGGCATGACCGGCGCTGGTTTGGGCGGCTGGAGCAAGAAGACCAGAGGTTGAAGAAGCACTACGGCCGTTGGATGGACATCGTACGGTCACTGGAGCTAAAATCATGCATATTGACTAAGTTGGCAAAGCCCTCTGTCCCCGTCAACTTAGTAGGCCCACAAGTCAGCCTGCCACTATACTGGGTCCCAGCTAGGAGGGGGAGTATTCATTTTTTTGTGCGTAATAAGGAGGCACTCCTTGCGTGCAAAGATATAGCTAATGGGTCCGAGCTGTCAGCGGCGGTAACGTTTTTTTCACGAAATACAGAGGCCCTTTTAGTGGGTCCTGATGAAGCTATGTACCTAGGATGGGGTCATGGATCTGTCCAACATACCCTCCCCAAGGACATCTCTACAAAGAATCAGAAGCAGTCGAAGAGAAAACATCATCCACTCGACCATGAAGATGTGCTCACTCGACTTCTTTGAAGACACTCGACAACCTTGAAGACACTCGACCACCAGAAGATGAGAAGCCCTCCACTCTGCAACGGTTGTGACTTAAACCATAGCTTTATGGGCATTTATAACACTTTATTGTAGACGTTACCAGTAATGCCCCACCTTTATGAACATTGAACCCTGTGTAACGGAGGGGAGCTGGGGTCCTGGCGCACTCTATATAAGCCACCCCCTCCTCTGGGACAGGTGTTCGCACTTTTGTAAACTCACACACACACATAATCCAGTCGACCGCCTCAGGGCACTGAGACGTAGGGCTGTTACTTCCTCCGAGAAGGGCCTGAACTCGTAAAACTCGTGTGTACAACTACTCCATAGCTAGGATCTTGCCTCCTCATACTTACCCCCTATTCTACTGTCAATCTTAGATCCACGACAGTTGGCGCCCACCGTGGGGCAGGTGTCTTAGCGACTTATTGGAGAAGTTGCAATTTTTCCGATCCCCTTCAGCATGGTTCCAGGCGGAGGTTTGGCTGAGGGCCGCGAGATCCGTCTCGGCGCGCTCGTGTTTGTCGCCGACGGCTCCGCTTGGCTCCAGGAGGCACCACTCGACGCCAGCGTGCTCCCCGCCCGCAGGGCGGTGCATTTTCACGCGTGCATCCGCGGCGTCCTCCTGCGGCAACCGTCGACCCAGTACCAGTCGACTCCAGCAGCTTTCCCCCTCCCTGCGACCCGCCGGAGCAAGCGCACCGGTCGGTCGAGGCTTCAGCGATGGGTGAAGCATGCGGTGGCCCGCCAATGGGCCACCCCTCAAGTCGCGGTGATCGAGCCCGACGAATCTCTCTATGGCCTGTTCGATCTGTCGACTGGCTCCGTAGAGACCGCATCTGAGTGCAACAGCAGTGACTCGGCGGCGGAAGTTCTGATGGTCAATGGACCACGCAGCCCTCCTGGCTTCAATCGTGAAGACGTAGGTGACGGGAATGGCGATCTGTCGCGCGTTCACGAGGAGTACTGCCCTGAACCTCTCTCCTCGCAGCAGAGGGAAGAACTTCGTCGCCGGAACATGGATGCCCTGCACACTCCTATAGTTGGAGAAACCCCCGAGGCCCAGGCCTTGGAGCAGGCGCGCTTGGCCAATCTGGCTGAGCGCACTCGAGTGGAGAACCTCCAGCGCGCACTCGATGATCGCGCTCGACAACGTGCTCCTGAGTCTAGTCGACGCCAACTTTTTCCACCTCCAACTCAGGTATACCGAACCCCGATCCAGAATCTAGCTGTTGCTGCCAGGATAGCGGAGTCGATCCAACCCTCCCAGTTAGAAGCTTGTCGAGGTCTGGTGCAGATCCGAGCCTTGCTCCGGGCGGCGGGAGAGCAGAATACAGTTGTATCTCAGTCGCGGGATAGGATCCACAACAGATCCGTGATGGCAGACACACTTCAGTCGGCCCATAGCCCAAGATCGCCTTCGAGGCGTGAGGGACGTGGGGATCGACAAGATCAGTACAGAAACCGAGAGCAGTATGACCGCCGAGTCAATCGTGATGATCACCGTCGAGTGCCCACGCCTCACCCGAGGAGCGGGTCGTACGTGCCTCGGTAGCATGAAGACAGACGCCCTCATAGTGTTGGGCGAGGTATTCCAATCGACCCCAGGGAGCCAGGCTTTGATGCGAGATCTATTCTCGTGCAGGGCTTGGTCGACAGAAACAGAGCTCACCGAGAGGGCCATGATGGAGGTCCACAAACCAGCAACAGGGTGCATGTCTCTGGTCCAGAGTGCTTCAGCAGAGCTATCAGAGCTGCGGTGATTCCCCCCAACTTCAGGTTGGCGTCTGGAGTTAGTAAGTTCACCGGGGAGTCCAAGCCTGACACTTGGCTTGAAGACTACCGAGTGGCTGTCCAGATTGGTGGCGGCAATTATGAAGTGGCCATGAAACACCTTCCTCTGATGTTAGAGGGCTCGACTAGAGCGTGACTGAATCAGTTAGCACCTGGCAGCATCTATACTTGGGAAGATCTCGCTCGAGTGTTTGTCAGAACATTCGAGGGCACGTGCAAACGGCCGGCAGGTTTGACAGAGTTGCAGTGTTGTGTTCAGAAACCGAATGAAACTTTGAGGGATTATATCCAGAGATGGATCACCCTGCACCACACAGTAGAAGATGTGTCAGATCATCAGGCAATTTGTGCCTTTAAGGAAGGCATCAGGTATCGAGAGTTGAATATGAAATTCGGTCGGACAGGAAATATGACTCTAGCTCGGATGATGGAAATTGCCACCAAGTATGCCAATGGTGAAGAAGAAGAGCGGCTCCAGAGTGGCAAGCACAAAGCAGTCACCCACAAAGCCAGAGGAGGAAACTCCAGTCGAAAACAAAAGCGCAAGGCCGAGCCAGCTGCTCCAGGTGAAGCCTTGGCTGTGGTTCAAGGAACGTTCAAGGGGAAGCCCAAAGGGCCGTGGAACCCCAAGAAAGTAAAAGATCGAGATGGAAATGACGTGTTGGATCTGCCGTGCCATATCCACACCAAAAAAGATGAAGAAGGTAATTTCATTTACCCGAAGCACACCAATCGGCAGTGTCAGCTCCTAATCCAGCAGTTCCGAGAGAAACAGCCCAAGGAAAAAGAGAAGGAGGCAGACAAGGCTGAGGATGAGGAAGAGGATGACGATGGTTATCCCCACGTGAATTCCACTCTGATGATTTTTGCTGATGTTGAGAGCAAACGTCGATTGAAAGTTATCAACAGGGAAGTGAACATGGTTGCTCCGGCAACACCCAGTTACTTGAAGTGGTCACAGACTGCCATTACATTCGACCAGTCTGATCATCCAGCGCACATCGGCACCCCTGGGAGGCAAGCACTGGTGGTTGACCTGGTGGTCGAAGGCACTCGACTGACAAAGGTCCTGATGGACGGTGGCAGTGGTCTGAACATACTGTATGCAGAAACGTTCAAAGGAATGGGCATTCCGATGTCTAGACTCAGTGAAAGCCATATGAGTTTCCATGGGGTCATTCCAGGCAAGAAGGCTGCATCCCTCGGTCAGATTGCACTCGACGTAGTTTTCGGTGATTCCAAAAATTACCGCAAAGAAAAGTTGACGTTTGAAGTTGTGGATTTCCAGAGTGCTTATCATGCAATTCTGGGCAGGCCAGCTTATGCACGATTTATGGCTCGACCATGTTACGTGTACCTCAAACTGAAGATGCCTGGTCCCAGAGGAGTGATCACTATCTCTAGTAATCGGAAGAAGGCAGGAGAGTGCTTCCAGAAGGGCTCAAAGATCGCCGATGCCCAGATGGCCGTGGTAGAATTGCAAGAATACCAGAAAAATGCAGATCCGAGTGACTTGCTGCGAGCAAAGAAGCCAGCCACAGATTCAGCATTCCAGTCGTCTGGTGAAACGAAGTCGATTCACATTCACCCGACAGATCCCAATGCTACTCCGACTCACATTTCAACCACACTCGACTCCAAATAGGAAGAAGCGCTCATCCAGTTCCTCCGTGAGAACTGGGACATCTTTGCATGGAAGCCTTCTGACATGCCGGGTATTCCTAGGGGACTGGCTGAGCATCGTTTGAGAGTCGACCCGAAGGTGAAACCAGTTAAAGAGCATCTTCGACGGTCCGCTGTCCAGAAAAGAAAGGCAATCGGTGAAGAGGTGGCTCGGCTTTTGGCAGCTGAGTTCATCCGAGAGATTTATCAGTCCGAGTGGTTAGCCAATGTTGTCATGGTCCCAAAGAAAGACGACTCACTTCGTATGTGTATTGATTTCAAGCATATCAATCGGGCCTGCCCGAAAGATCACTTCCCACTCCCTCGCATCGATCAGATAGTCGACTCGACTGCAGGGTGCGAGCGTTTGTTCTTTTTAGACGCCTATTCCGGGTACCACCAGATCCGTCTGTACGGGCCCGACGAAATAAAGACAGCTTTTATCACCCCGTTTGGGTGCTTCTGTTATGTCACAATACCAGTCGGTTTGAAGAACGCCGGAGCCACATTCATGAGGATGATTCAGAAGTGCCTGCTCACTCAGATCAGTCGGAATGTGGAAGCATACATGGATGACATTGTGGTCAAGTCACGTAAAGGTTCCGACCTACTGACTGACCTTGCTGAAACCTTTGCCAACCTCAGAAGGTATGATATCAAGCTCAATCCATCAAAGTGCACGTTTGGAGTTCCAGGCGGAAAGTTACTCGGTTTTCTTGTTTCCGAATGAGGAATCGATGCTAACCCAGAGAAAGTAGGCGCTATACTCCGAATGAAGCGCCCTGTGCGTGTGCATGATGTCCCGAAGCTTACTGGTTGCTTGGCCACCCTAAGTCGATTCATTTCTTGCCTCGGTGAAAAGGCGCTGCCTCTTTACCGACTGATGAAGAAATCAGACAAGTTCGAGTGGACCCCATAAGCTGATGCATCGTTTGCAGAGCTAAAAGCCCTGCTTTCCACCCAGCCGGTGCTTGCTGCTCCAATCAGCAAAGAGCCTCTACTGCTTTATATAGCAGCCACTGGACAAGTCGTCAGTATAGTACTTACGGTCGAGCGGGAAGAAGAAGGAAAAGCTTATAAGGTTCAACGCCTAGTTTATTATATTTCTGAAGTCCTGACCCCGTCAAAGCAGAGATATCCTCATTATCAGAAGCTTGTATATGGGATTTACATGACCACGAAGAAGGTTGCACACTATTTCTCGGATCACTCTGTTACAGTCATCAGCGACGCTCCATTGTCAGAGATTCTGCACAACAGAGATGCAACTGGTCGAGTGGCCAAATGGGCGATTGAACTCCTTCCCTTGGATATCAAGTTTGAGGCAAAGAAAGCTATCAAGTCCCAAGCAATAGCAGATTTCCTCGCCGAGTGGATCGAACAAAAACTGCCGACTCAAGTTCACTCTGAGCACTGGACAATGTTCTTTGACGGATCCAAGATGCTGAATGGTTCTGGTGCTGGAGTAGTTCTTGTATCCCCCCGAGGAGACAAGCTCAGATATGTCCTCCAGATTCACTTTGATTCCTCCAACAATGAAGCAGAATATGAAGCACTCCTGTATGGGTTGTGCATGGCCATCTCACTCGGCGTCCGTCGCCTCATGGTCTATGGCGACTCAGATTTGGTAGTTAATCAAGTGATGAAGGAGTGTGATGTCAGAAGCACAGCCATGACTAGGTACTTCAACGCGGTGAGAAAGCTTGAGAAGAAGTTTGAGGGGTTAGAACTCCACCACATACCCCGACTGAAAAATCAAGCAGCCGACGATTTGGCAAAGATAGGTTCCAAGAGAGAAGACATTCCCAGCAATGTATTTTTGGAGCATATCCACTTGCCGACAGTTCAGGAAGATCCTTTTACTGAAGAGCCCCCGCATCCTAAGAGCGCCACAGATCCGTCTAAAGTTGAGGTCCCAACCATGGTCGACCTGATCATGGAGGTTCTGGCCATTACTCCCGACTGGACGGTGCCCTACATTGCGTACATCCTTAGGAAAGAACTCCTGGAGGATGAAGAAGAGGCTCAACAGATCGCCCATCGATCCAAGGCCTTTACTGTGATAAGAGGGCAGCTGTTCAGGGAAAGTGTGACTGGAGTCGGTCAGAAATGCATAACACCAGAAGAAGGTCGAATAATCCTGAATGACACCCACTTGGGGACCTGTGGTCATCATGCGTCCTCTCGGGCCACCGTGGCTAAAGCATACTGAGCTGGATTCTATTGGCCCCGAGCAAATGAAATGGCGAAAGATATAGTCAACAAATGTGAAGGCTGCCAGTTTTACTCCGACATGTCTCACAAGCCAGCGTCAGCCCTGAAGACCATCCCCCTCATCTGGCCCTTTGCTATTTGGGGTCTGGATATGGTTGGACCACTGAGAACTGGCAGGAGTGGCTTCACTCATGTGCTCGTTGCAGTTGACAAGTTTACCAAATGGATCGAAGCTAAACCTATCAAGAACCTTGATGCAAGCACCGCTGTCAGTTTTATCAGAGAATTGACATTCAGATATGGAGTTCCACACAACATCATCACGGACAATGGGTCGAACTTCGATTCTGATGAGTTCAGAGCTTTCTGCGCCTCTCAGGGCACTCGAGTCGACTATGCTTCGGTCGCTCACCCGCAGTCGAACGGACAAGCAGAAAGAGACAATGGCCTAATTCTCAAAGGGCTGAAACCCCGACTAATGCATGATCTCAAACACGCAGCAGGCGCTTGGGTTGATGAACTTCCATCGGTTCTGTGGGGCTTGAGGACAACTCCTAATCGGTCAACCGGACGAACTCCTTTCTTTTTGGGTTTACGGAGCTGAAGCTGTTTTGCCAAGTGACCTGCTCCACAACGCACCCCGAGTCGAGCTCTTCTCTGAAGAGGAAGCAGAGCAGGCCCGACAAGATTCAGTCGATCTCTTGGAGGAGGAAAGAGAGATGGCCTTGATCCGGTCGACCATTTACCAACAAGATTTGCGTCGATTCCACGCCAGAAATGTGAAGGGTCGAGCCTTTCAAGAGGGAGATCTGGTTCTTCGAGTTGACCAACAGAAACCACACAAGCTCGCCCCGACTTGGGAAGGCCCCTTCATCATCACCAAAGTTCTTCACAATGGAGCATACCATCTTTACAATATTGAGCATCAGAAAGATGAGCCACGGGCTTGGAACGCGGAGCTGCTCTGCCCCTTTTATACTTAAGCACTCGTTCGAATAAAATGTAATAAGAAACACCTTTCGTAATTCATTTATCAAGGACAAGAGCTTACGGTTCTCTCATTCGATTGTGTTCTTATTTGCTTCTGAAATCCCCCAGTGGGTGGGCTTAGTCACGAATCCGTTTCGCCTAAGTTCGAAAAAATCCTACCGAGTGGAGAGCAATCCTCCCACTCGGGGGCTTAGCTGCAATCTAGCACTCGCCTAAGTTCTCTCACTAGGAGGCTTAGCTGCACTCCGGTACTCGCCTAAGTTTGAAAAAATCCTACCGAGTGGAGAGCAATCCTCCCACTCGGGGGCTTAGCTGTAGTCCAGCACTCGCCTAAGTTCTCTCACTAGGAGGCTTAGCTGCAGTCCGGTACTCGCCTAAGTTTGAAAAAATCCTACCGAGTGGAGAGCAATCCTCCCACTCGGGGGCTTAGCTGTAGTCCAGCACTCGCCTAAGTTCTCTCACTAGGAGGCTTAGCTGCAGTCCGGTACTCGCCTAAGTTTGAAAAAATCATACCGAGTGGAGAGCAATCCTCCCACTCGGGGGCTTAGCTGTAGTCCAGCACTCGCCTAAGTTCTCTCACTAGGAGGCTTAGCTGCAGTCCGGTACTCGCCTAGGTTTGAAAAAATCCTACCGAGTGGAGAGCAATCCTCCCACTCGGGGGCTTAGCTGCAGTCCAGCACTCGCCTAAGTCCTCTCACTAGGAGGCTTAGCTGCAGTCCGGTACTAGCCTAAGCTTGAAAAAATCCTACCGAGTGGAGAGCAATCCTCCCACTCGGGGGCTTAGCTGCAGTCCAGCACTCGCCTAAGTTCTCTCACTAGGAGGCTTAGCTGCAGTCCGGTACTCGCCTAAGTTTGAAAAAATCCTACCGAGTGGAGAGCAATCCTCCCACTCGGGGGCTTAGCTGCAGTCCAGCACTCGCCTAAGTCCTCTCACTAGGAGGCTTAGCTGCAGTCCGGTACTAGCCTAAGCTTGAAAAAATCCTACCAAGTGGAGAGCAATCCTCCCACTCGGGGGCTGAGCTGCAGTCCAACACTCGCCTAAGTCCTCTCACTAGGAGGCTTAGCTGCAGTCCGGTACTAGCCTAAGTTTGAAAAAATCCTACCGAGTGGAGAGCAACCCTCCCACTCGGGGGCTTAGCTGCAGTCCAGCACTCGCCTAAGTTCTCTCACTAGAAGACTTAGCTGCAGTCCAGCACTCGCCTAAGTTTGAAAAAATCCTACCGAGTGGAGAGCAATCCTCCCACTTGGGGGCTTAGCTGCAGTCTAGCACTCGCCTAAGTTCTCTCACTAGGAGGCTTAGCTGTAGTCCGGTACTAGCCTAAGTTTGAAAAAATCCTACCGAGTGGAGAGCAACCCTCCCACTCGGGGGCTTAGCTGCAGTCCAGCACTCGCCTAAGTTCTCTCACTACAAGACTTAGCTGCAGTCCAGCACTCGCCTAAGTTTGAAAAAATCCTACCAAGTGGAGAGCAATCCTCCACTCGGGGGCTTAACTGCAGTCCAGCACTCGCCTAAGTTCTCTCACTAGGAGGCTTAGCTGCAGTCCAGCACTCTCCTAAGTTTGAAAAAAATCCTACCGAGTGGAGAGCAATCCTCCCACTCGGGGGCTTAGCTGCAGTCCAGCACTCGCCTAAGTTCTCTCACTAGGAGACTTAGCTGCAGTCCAGTACTCGCCTAAGTTTGAAACATATCCCTATCCGCAAGCACGACGAGATGTAGGTCAACTGTAACCTTCTCCTTCGGAGCTACGGCACAAATACAACGTCCGGTCCATCCCTACCCGCAAGGACGACGAGGTGCAGGTCGACTGCAACCTTCTCCTTCGGAGCTGCGGCACAAATACAACATCCGGTCCATCCCTACCCGCAAGGACGACGAGGTGCAGTTCGACTGCAACCTTCTCCTTCGGAGCTGCGGCACAAATACAACATCCGATCCATCCCTATCCGCAAGGACGATGAGGTGCAGGTCGACTGCAACCTTCGCCTTTGGAGCTGCGGCACAAATACAACGCCCGCTCCATCCCCATCCCCAAGGACGACGAGGTGTAGGTCGATTGCAACCTTCTCCTTCAGAGCTGCGGCACAAATACGATGTCCACTCCATCCCCATCCGCAAGGATGACGAGGTGCAGGTCGACTGCAACCTTCTCCTTCGGATCTACGACGCAAATACAATGTCCGCTCCATCCCTATCCGCAAGGACGACGAAGCGCGGGTCGACTGGAGCTGCCCCCTTAGAGCTGCGTCTCCAGCACAAAGACTATTCAAAGCAGTGAGCAAAGTCCATTCGAGGACAAACACAAGCACATTCGGAAATAAACCAAATTCAGATAAATCCTAAAGGTTCCGAGCAGCAAGTCAAAAGTACTCGGGCATCAAGCCCGAAGGAGTTCAATGGTTACAGCAATCACTCGGCATTCCGAGGCAAATTTAAAGCGTATTCAGGTTTCATGAGTCTGTTCACTCGCCCGGAGGAGGGCTGGCAGGCTCCACGAATGAGTCCAGGTCGATCCCATCAGCAATCCGAGTGGCGGCAGCGATGAAAGACTCCATGAAGGACTGGAAGTCGTGCTTTTTGGTGTTAGCGACTTTGATCGGAGCCATCTTATCTTCACGAGCCTCCTTGCAATGGACTCGCACCAAGGACAGCGCAACGTCAGCACCGCACTGGGCAGAGGATTTCTTCCATTCTTGCACTCGGTCAGGGATCTCGTTCAGTCGAGTCATCAAGGATTCCAGCTCATTCTGAAGCGTCGCCACCGGCCAAAGCGATGAGTCGATTCGAGAGACAACCTCCTTCAGGCATGCGAGGTAGCTTGTGGCGCTGGCGATACAGGACTCTAGTCGGAGCACGTTCATCGCAGTTTCGTCGCAGACTGGGGAAGCGATAGGGTGCAGACCCGTCCCAACCCTTCCAGTTTCTTCGCTGAAGTCTTGGCAGAGTTCTGTAGCCAAAAGTTAGTCAATCGACCGAGCAAGATCCGATCGCAAGCATCAACATAGTCGGATTAAATGAAATACCTTCCAGCGCGACATAAAGCTTCTTGGCGAGAGTCCTCAGATAAGCTTCTGTGTCATTCCTCTTGCGGATTGCAGACTCCAACTTTTCATTCAGGACGACCTTGTCCTTCTTCAGACTGGTCACTTCACGGTTAGCTTCATTAAGACAAGATTTCAGTTTGTTCACCTCTCCTTCAATCATTCTGATTGAAGCAAGCTTCTTGTCTGCGAGAGCGGTTTTGTCTTGGGCTGCTTTTTGCGCGGCGGCGAGGTCCGAGTCCTTCTTCTCCAGAGCCAACATCATTTTCTCTGCAAAAGAAGCAATCGAATCAAAGAAGAGATCAAAGAGATATATTGAAAGTCAGTCGACAATCAGTTACCTTCCATACCAGTGGCCTCGTCTTGAGCTTTTTTTAGATTTTGCCGAGCCAATTCCAAGTCTAAGTTGAGTTGCCTCTGTTTCTCCTCAAGTTCAGCAAACTTGGAAATAAGAGTACAAGACTTCTGCAGAAGGCAAAAGACAAATCAATCGATAGGATCAAAGGCGGTTCACTTCCGAGTGAATAAAACCTAAAGAAGTCCACCCAGCCGACTGCACACAGTCGATTGCGGTCTCAGGGGCTACACCCAGCGGGTGCACTTGGCATGCCCCCGTTGTTCAGACCCCAGTCGACTGCCAGCAGTCGACCGCGGTCTCGGGGACTACACCCAGTGGGTGCACTTGACATGCCCCCACCGGTTCGGATCCTACTCGACCGGCCCGCCGAAGTCGAGTGTAAGGAGTAGAAAGAAAAGAAAGAAGAACTCAGACCCCAGTCGACTGCCAGCAGTCGACCGTGGTCTCGGGGACTACACCGAGTGGGTGCACTTAGCGTGCCCCCACCGGTTCTGATCCCACTCGCCCAGACCGAGTGGAAGAGCGAAACTACCAAAAACAACAAAACACCCAGTGGGTGCTCTAATTCGACGCAAACAACAGGAGATTGTGCAGAAGAAGATTTTTCGAGAACAAAAACAGTCGGAAAGTCTACTCACCTGGACATTGGCCCAAAGGGCGGCACTGGCGTCGTAGGCAGCCTGGCTGTTCTCGTGCACCGTCTTCACCCGCTCCATCATCATGTCAGCCTGTTGGATGGCTTCCGCAGCCACTTCCGACTGGTTGTTCGGGACGGGGTAGCTGGTAAAAAAGTGTGCAGACGACCCAGGTGCGGCGGCTTGGAGCTCCGTGGCGTGGAGTTGGACAGTTGAAGGAATCCCAGGTGCAGTCGATGGTGCGGGATGCCCACCCGAAAAGGGTGCAGCGAACGTCATAGAGGCCCTGCCCGCGTCTTCAGTTTGACGGACGGGAGGTGTTGTAGTTGATTCTTGTCGAGCCACCCTGCCAGCTGCTACCTTCTTGCTCTTCCTGGGCTTAAGAGCCACTTCTTCATCGTCATCTGGAAGATCAATGATGTTGGGTGGAGTTGCAAGGCAGATCATTCGACCCCAAGTGAACCACTCGAACGCAGTCGACCAAAGAATCAAGAACAAAATCACAAGAGTTTATACCTGGGTTGGAGGTTACCGCATCTTCCATTTCCTCGTCCCAGTACTGGAAAGAAGAGGTTCCTGACGTAGCAGCACTGCAAAGACCCGTATTCAATCGGTTACGTCTGGTTAATCGAGTCGACGAAAAAGACAAGTCAGATGGTTACCCGGAGATAGTAGGAACGGTCACTTTGATCCTGGGCAAAGTTTTTGGCAGTTTGGAAGAGGTGGCTTTCGGCGCTGGAGGCGGCGCAACTTTGGATTGCTTTGGATCCTTCTCAGTCGGCATTGGGGAAGACGTCCTGGGGCGCTTCGACGACGGCCCAATCGGCGCGGCCACCAAGTCCGGAGCGCTTGCCGGGTCATGAGCGTGAAGGAAATATGCCCTAGAGGCAATAATAAAGTTATTATTTATTTCCTTATAATCATGATAAATGTTTATTATTCATGCTAGAATTGTATTAACCGGAAACATAATACGATTCACTTTCAAGATGCCTTGATGGTGAAATGGTAGACACGCGAGACTCAAAATCTCGTGCTGAAGAGCGTGGAGGTTCGAGTCCTCTTCAAGGCATAATATGGAGAATGCTCATTCAATGAGCATTCCCCGTAGAAGTATTCCGGAAATCTGGGCCTGGCGCTCTCCTCTATCTTCTGAGGTCCTTAACCATCTCCCTGAGAAAAGTAGAACCAAAGGGATGGATATTAAATGATAGGAAGTGCTAGGAAGTGAAATAGAATGAAATAGAGCCACTTTGGGCTTCCCTATGAAATGAGGCATGGAACGGAGCCACTACGAAGAAATTATGGGAGTTACGAAAGAAGCTTCGGACTCATATTGTTCATGGGTTGAGAGCGGGAGTTGAACTCTAGGAGGTCGAATCCCCCCTTGTTCCTCAGTAGCTCAGTGGTAATACATGTGTGAATACATAGACAAACAAAGTGTCACTAGTATGCCTCTACTTGACTAGCTCGTTAATCAAAGATGGTTATGTTTCCTAACCATGAACAATGAGTTGTTATTTGATTAACGGGATCACATGATTGAGAGACTGATCTGATTGACATGACCCATTCCATTAGCTTAGCACCCGATCGTTTAGTATGTTGCTATTACTTTCTTCATGACTTATACATGTTCCTATAACTATGAGATTATGCAACTCCCGTTTACCGGAGGAACACTTTGGGTACTACCAAACGTCACAACGTAACTGGGTGATTATAAAGGAGTACTACAGGTGTCTCCAAAGGTACATGTTGGGTTGGCGTATTTCGAGATTAGGTTTTGTCACTCCGATTGTCGGAGAGGTATCTCTGGGCCCTCTCGGTAATGCACATCACTTAAAGCCTTGCAAGCATTGCAACTAAATGAGTTAGTTGCGGGATGGTGTATTACAGAACGAGTAAAGAGACTTGCCGGCAACGAGATTGAACTAGGTATTGGAATACCGACGATCGTATCTCGGGCAAGTAACATACCGATGACAAAGGGAACGACGTATGTTGTTATGCGGTCTGACCGATAAAGATCTTCGTAGAATATGTAGGAGACAATATGGGCATCCAGGTCCTGCTATTGGTTATTGACTGGAGACATGTCTCGGTCATGTCTACATTGTTCTCGAACCCGTAGGGTCCGCACGCTTATGGTTACGATGACAGTTATATTATGAGTTTATGCATTTTGATGTACCGAAGGTTGTTTGGACTCCCGGATGTGATCACGGACATGACGAGGAGTCTCGAAATGGTCGAGACATAAAGATTGATATATTGGAAGCCTATGTTTGGATATCGGAAGTGTTCCGGGTGAAATCGGGATTTTACCGGAGTACCGGGAGGTTACCGGAACCCCCCGGGAGCTAAATGGGCCATGATGGGCCTTAGTGGAAAAGAGAAGAGGCAGCCCTACATGGGCCGCGCGCCCCTCCCCTCCCTTGGTCCGAATAGGACAAGGAGAGGGGGCCGGCCCCTCTCTCTCTTTTCCCCCCTCCGCAAATCCTATTCTAACTAGGATTGGGGGGGGGGATCCTACTCCCAGAGGGAGTAGGACTCTCCTGGCGTGCCCTCCTTGGCCGGCCAGCCTCCCCCCTTTAGTCCTTTATATACTAAGGCAGAGGCACCCTAGAACACACAAGTTGATCCACGTGATCTTTTCCTTAGCCGTGTGCGGCGCGCCAGCCACCATAGTCCTCGATAATATTGTAGCGGTGCTTAGGCGAAGCCCTGCAGCAGTAGTACATCAAGATCGTCATCACGCCGTCGTGCTGAAGGAACTCTTCCCCGACACTTCGCTGGATCGGAGTCCGGGGATCGTCATCGAGCTGAACGTGTGCTAAAACTCGGAGGCGCCGTAGTTTCGGTGCTTGATCGGTCGGGCCGTGAAGACGTACGACTACATCAACCAAACGCTTCCGTTGTCGATCTACTAGGTATGTAGATCATAATCCCCCTCTCGTTGCTATGCATCACCATGATCTTGCGTGTGCGTAGGAATTTTTTTGAAATTACTACGAAACCCAACAGTGGCATCCGAGCCTAGGTTTTATATGTTGATGTTATATGCACTAGTAGAACACAAGTGAGTTGTGGGCGATATAAGTCATACTGCCTACCAGCATGTCATACTTTGGTTTGGCGGTATTGTTGGATGAAGCGGCCCAGACCGACATTACGCGTACGCTTACGCGAGACCGGTTCTCCCAACGTGCTTTGCACAGAGGTGGCTTGTGGGTGACAGTTTCTCCAACTTTAGTTGAACCAAGTGTGGCTACGCCCGGTCCTTGCGAAGGTTAAAACGGAGTCAAATTGACAAACTATCATTGTGGTTTTGATGCGTAGGTCAGATTGGTTCATACTTAAGCCCGTAGCAGCCACGTAAAACTTGCAACAACAAAGTAGAGGACGTCTAACTTGTTTTTGCAGGGCATGTTGTGATGTGATATGGTCAAGACATGATGCTGAATTTTATTGTATGAGATGATCATGTTTTGTAACCGAGTTATCGGCAACCGGCAGGAGCCTTATGGTTGTCGCTTTATTGTATGCAATGCAATCGCGATGTAATGCTTTACTTTATCACTAAACGGTAGTGATAGTCGTGGAAGCACAAGCTTGGCGAGACGACAACGATGCTATGATGGAGATCAAGGTGTCACGCCGATGACGATGGTGATCACGATGGTGCTTCAGAGATGGAGATCACAAGCACAAGATGATGATGGCCATATCATATCACTTATATTGATTGCATGTGATGTTTATCTTTTATGCATCTTATCTTGCTTTGATTGACGGTAGCATTATAAGATGATCTCTCACTAAATTATCAAGAAGTGTTCTCCCTGAGTATGCACCGTTGCAAAAGTTCTTTGTGCTGAGACACCACGTGATGATCGGGTGTGATAGGTTTTATGTTCAAATACAACGGGTGCAAAACAGTTGCACACGCGGAATACTCAGGTTATACTTGACGAGCCAAGCATATACAGATATGGCCTCGGAACACGAAGACCGAAAGGTCGAGCGTGAATCATATAGTAGATATGATCAACATAGTGATGTTCACCAATGAAAGTACTCCATCTCACGTGATGATCGGACATGGTTTAGTTGATTTGGATCACATGATCGCTTAGAGGATTAGAGAGATGTCTATCTAAGTGGGAGTTCTTAAGTAATATGATTAAATTGAACTTAAATTTATCATGAACTTAGTCCTGGTAGTATTTTTCAAATTATGTTGTAGATCAATAGCTCGCGTTGTTGCTTCCCTGTGTTTATTTTGATATGTTCCTAGAGAAAATTGTGTTGAAAGATGTTAGTAGCAATGATGCGGATTGGATCCATAATCTGAGGTTTATCCTCATTGCTGCACAGAAGAATTATGTCCTTGATGCACCGCTAGGTGACAGACCTATTGCAGGAGCAGATGCAGACGTTATGAACGTTTGGCTAGCTCAATATGATGACTACTTGATAGTTTAGTGCACCATGCTTAATGGCTTAGAATCGGGACTTCAAAGACGTTTTGAACGTCATGGAGCATATGAGATGTTCCAGGAGTTGAAGTTAATATTTCAAGCAAATACCTGAGTAGAGAGATATGAAGTCTCCAACAAGTTCTATAGCTAAAAGATGGAGGAGAATCACTCAACTAGTGAGCATGTGCCCAGATTGTCTGAGTACTACAATCGCTTGAATCAAGTGGGAGTTAATCTTCCAGGTAAGATAGTGATTGACAGAATTCTCTAGTCACCATCACCAAGTTAGTGGAACTTCGTGATGAACTATAATATGAAAGGGATGACAAAAATAATTCCCAAGCTCTTCGCGATGATGAAATCGACGAAGGTAGAAATCAAGAAAAACATCAAGTGTTGATGGTTAACAAGACCACTAGTTTCAAGAAAAGGGCAAAGGGAAGAAGGGGAACTTCAAGAAGAACGGCAAGCAAGTTGCTGCTCAAGTAAAGAAGCCCAAGTCTGGTCCTAAGCCTGAGACTAAGTGCTTCTACTGCAAAGGGACTAGTCACTAGAAGTGGAACTACCCCAAGTGATTGGCGGATAAGAAGGATGGCAAAGTGAACATAAGTATATTTGATATACATCTCATTGGTGTGTACTTTACTAGTGTTTATAGCAACCCCTCAGTATTTGATACTAGTTCAGTTGCTAAGATTAGTAACTCGAAACGGGAGTTGCAGAATAAACAGAGACTATTTAAGGGTGAAGTGACGATGTGTGTTGGAAGTGGTTCCAAGATTGATATGATCATCATCGCACACTCCCTATAATTTCGGGATTAGTGTTGAACCTAAATAAGTGTTATTTGGTGTTTGCGTTCAGCATGAATATGATTTGATCATGTTTATTGTAATACGGTTATTCATTTAAGTAAGAGAATAAATTGTTGTTCTGTTTACATGAATAAAACCTTATATGGTTACACACCCAATGAAAATAGTTCGTTGGATCTCGATCGTAGTGATACACATAATCATAATATTGAAACCAAAAGATGCAAAGTTAATAATGATAGTGCAACTTATTTGTGGCACTGCCGTTTAGGTCATATTGGTGTAAAGCGCATGAAGAAACTCCATGCTGACGGGCTTTTGGAATCACTTGATTATGAATCAGTTGATGCTTGCGAACCATGCCTCATGGGCAAGATGACTAAGACTCCGTTCTTCGGAACAATGGAGCGAGCAACAGATTTGTTGGAAATCATACATACTGATGTATGTGGTCCGATGAATATTGAGGCTCGCGACAGGTATCATTATTTTCTGATCTTCACAGATGATTTGAGCAGATATGAGTATATCTACTTGATGAAATATAAGTCTGAAACATTTGAAAAGTTCAAAGAATTTCAAAGTGAAGTGAAAAATCATCGTAACAAGAAAATAAAGTTTCTACGATCTGATCGTGGAGAAGAGTATTTGAGTTACGAGTTTGGCTTTCAGTTAAAAACAATGTGAAATAGTTTCACTACTCACGCCACCTGGAACACCACAATGTAATGGTGTGTCCGAACGTCATAACTGTACTTTATTAGATATGGTGCGATCTATGATGTCTCTTACCGATCTACCACTATCGTTTTGGGGTTATGCATTAGAGACAGCTGCATTCACGTTAAATAGGGCACCATCTAAATCCGTGAAACGACACCGTATGAACTATGGTTTGGCAAGAAACCTAAGCTGTTGTTTCTTAAAGTTTGAGGTTGCAATGCTTATGTGAAAAAGTTTCAACCTGATAAGCTCAAACCCAAATCGGAGAAATGTGTCTTCATAGGATATCCAAAGGAAACTATTGGATACACCTTCTATCACAGATCCGAAGGCAAGACTTTTGTTGCTAAATTCGAAAACTTTCTAGAGAAGGAGTTCTCTCGAAAGAAGTGAGTGGGAGGAAAGTAGAAAACTTGATAAGGTAATTGCACCTTCTCCCTTATTGGAAAGTAGTTCATCACAAAAATCTGTTCTTGTGACTACTACACCAATTAGTGAGGAAGATAATGATGATGATCATGTAACTTTAGATCAAGTTACTACCAAATATCGTAGGTAAACCAGAGTAAGATCCGCACCAGAGTGGTACGGTAATCCTGTTCTGGAAGTCATGTTACTAGACCATGACGAACTTGCGAACTATGAGGAAGCGATGATGAGCCCAGATTCCGCGAAATGGTTTGAGGCCATGAAATCTGAGATATGATCCATGTATGAGAACAAAGTATGGACTTTGATGGATTTGCCCGATGATCGGCAAGCCATAAAAATAAATGGATCTTCAAGAGGAAGACGGACGCTGATAGTAGTGTTATTATCTACAAAGCTAGAATTGTCGCAAAAGGTTTTTCGACAAGTTCAAAGTGTTGACTACGCTGAGAGATTCTCACTCGTATCTATGCTTAAGTCTGTCCGAATCATGTTAGCAATTGCCGCATTTTATGAAATCTGGCAAATGGATAAACAAAACTGAATTCCTTGGATTTATTGAAGAAGAGTTGTATACGATGCAACTAGAAGGTTTTGTCAATCCGAAAGGTACTAACAAAATGTGCAAGCTCCAGCGATCCATCTGTGAACTAGTGCAAGCATCTCGGAGTTGGAATATACGCTTTGATGAGTTGATCAAAGCATATAGTTTTATACAGACTAGCGGTGAAGCCTGTATTTGCAAGAAAGTGAGTGGGAGCACTACGACATTTCTGATAAGTATATGTGAATGACATATTGTTGATCGTAAATAATGTAGAATTATTCTGTAAAGCATAAAGGAGTGTTTGAAAGGAGTTTTTCAAAGAAAGACTTCGGTGAAGCTGCTTACATATTGAGCTTCAAGATCTATAGAGATAGATCAAGCCGCTTGATAAGTTTTTCCAATGAGTACATACCTTGACAAGATTTTGAAGTAATTCAAAATGGAGCGGTCAAAGAAAGAGTTCTTGCCTGTATTACAAGGTGTGAAGTTGAGTAAGACTCAAAGCCCGACCACGGCAGAAGATAGAAACAGAATGAAAGTCATTCCCTATGCCTTGGCCATAGGTTCTATAAAGTATGTCATGCTGTGTACCAGATCTATTGTATACCCTGCACTGGTTTGGCAAGGGAGTACAATAGTGATCTAGGAGTAGATCACTGGACAGCGGTCAGAATTATCCTTAGTGAAATAAGGATATGTTTCTCGATTATGGACGTGACAAAAAAGGTTCGTCGTAAAGGGTTACGTCGATGCAAGTTTTTGACACTAATCTAGAAGACTCTAAGTCTCGGTCTAGATACATATTGAAAGTGGGAGCAATTAGCTAGAGTAAATCCAAGCAGAGCATTGTTGACATAGAAATTTGCAAAATACATGCGGATCTGAATGTGGCAGACCCGTTGACTAAGATTCTCTCACAAGCAAAACATGATCACACCTTAGTACTCTTTGGGTGTTAATCACATAGCAATGTGAACTAGATTACTGAATCTAGTAAACCCTTTGGGTATTGGTCACATGGCGATGTGAACTATGGGTGTTAATCACATGATGATGTGAACTATCGAAGTTAATCACATGGTGATCTAGATTATTGACTCTAGTGCAAGTGGGAGACTGAAGGAAATATGCCCTAGAGGCAATAATAAAGTTATTATTTATTTCCTTATAATCATGATAAATGTTTATTATTCATGCTAGAATTGTATTAACCGGAAACATAATACATGTGTGAATACATAGACAAACAAAGTGTCACTAGTATGCCTCTACTTGACTAGCTCGTTAATCAAAGATGGTTATGTTTCCTAACCATGAACAATGAGTTGTTATTTGATTAACGGGATCACATGATTGAGAGAATGATCTGATTGACATGACCCATTCCATTAGCTTAGCACCCGATCGTTTAGTATGTTTCTATTACTTTCTTCATGACTTATACATGTTCCTATAACTATGAGATTATGCAACTCCCGTTTACCAGAGGAACACTTTGGGTACTACCAAACGTCACAACGTAACTGGGTGATTATAAAGGAGTACTACAGGTGTCTCCAAAGGTACATGTTGGGTTGGCGTATTTCGAGATTAGGTTTTGTCACTCCGATTGTCGGAGAGGTATCTCTGGGCCCTCTCGGTAATGCACATCACTTAAAGCCTTGCAAGCATTGCAACTAAATGAGTTAGTTGCAGGATGGTGTATTACAGAACGAGTAAAGAGACTTGCCGGCAACGATATTGAACTAGGTATTGGAATACCGACGATCGAATCTCGGGCAAGTAACATACCGATGACAAAGGGAATGACGTATGTTGTTATGCGGTCTGACCGATAAAGATCTTCGTAGAATATGTAGGAGCCAATATGGGCATCCAGGTCCCGCTATTGGTTATTGACTGGAGACATGTCTCGGTCATGTCTACATTGTTCTCGAACCCGTAGGGTCCGCACGCTTAAGGTTACGATGACAGTTATATTATGAGTTTATGCATTTTGATGTACCGAAGGTTGTTCGGAGTCCCGGATGTGATCACGGACATGACGAGGAGTCTCGAAATGGTCGAGACATAAAGATTGATATATTGGAAGCCTATGTTTGGATATCGGAAGTGTTCCGGGTGAAATCGGGATTTTACCGGAGTACCGGGAGGTTACCGGAACCCCCCGGGAGCTAAATGGGCCATGATGGGCCTTAGTGGAAAAGAGAAGAGGCAGCCCTACATGGGCCGCGTGCCCCTCCCCTCCCTTGGTCTGAATAGGACAAGGAGAGGGGGCCGGCCCCTCTCTCTCTTTCCCCCCTCCGCGAATCCTATTCCAACTAGGATTGGGGGGGGGGAATCCTACTCCCAGAGGGAGTAGGACTCTCCTGGCGCGCCCTCCTTGGCCGGCCAGCCTCCCCCCTTTAGTCCTTTATATACTGAGGCAGAGGCACCCTAGAACACACAAGTTGATCCACGTGATCTTTTCCTTAGCCGTGTGCGGCGCCCCAGCCACCATAGTCCTCGATAATATTGTAGCGGTGCTTAGGCGAAGCCCTGCAGCAGTAGTACATCAAGATCATCATCACGCCGTCGTGCTGATGGAACTCTTCCCCGACACTTCGCTGGATCGGAGTCCGGGGATCGTCATCGAGCTGAACGTTGGTGGGATCGAGGAGACTTGCCTAATCCGTCCCGATAACCTTGGTTCCGTCCGTCTGGCGCACTTCCCAAAATTCAAATCCCGCGAGATCCGTGGAGAGCAGAACAACCTGTCAGACTGAAGACAAACATCCTCTACATCATCATTCGGAATCCTACCGTGAAAATTCACCCGACAAAAACCAAGAATGGACCAAGGCGACTGAGAAAGGAGTCGACGTCCTCACCTGAACTCATTGTTCCAGAATGAGATATACTCGTAGCACAAAGAATGGGTCGGAAGTGTTCCCAACTCTTTCCCCACTCAAACCCTGATCCATTCAGGGGCTAATGATGAAGCTATGTACCTAGGATAGGGTCATGGATCTATCCAACATACCCTCCCCAAGGACATCTCTACAAAGAATCAGAAGTAGTCGAAGAGAAAACATCATCCACTCGACCATGAAGATGTGCTCACTCGACTTCTTTGAAGACACTCGACCACCTTGAAGACACTCGACCACCAGAAGATCAGAAGCCCTCCACTCTGCAACGGTTGTGACTTAAACCATAGCTTTATGGGCATTTATAACACTTTATTGTAGACATTACCAGTAACGCCCCACCTTTATGAACATTGAACCCTGTGTAACGGAGGGGAGCTGGGGTCCTGGCGCACTTTATATAAGCCACCCCCTCCTCTAGGATAGGGGTTCGCACTTTTGTAAACTCACACACACACATATAATCCAGTCGACCGCCTCAGGGCACCAAGACGTAGGGCTGTTACTTCCTCCGAGAAGGGCCTGAACTCGTAAAACTCGTGTGTACAACTACTCCAAAGCTAGGATCTTGCCTCCTCATACTTACCCCCTATTCTACTGTCAGTCTTAGATCCACGATAGGTCCCAGATGTCAGGTGGAGGAATCATTATTTTGCGCGTAATAAGGAGGCATTTCCTTGCATGCGGCCATGGACCCAGCTGTCAGCCTCTCCACGTATAGTCCACTTCAGATGCATGTCGGTCGTTTACCACGTTGACTAGGCCGCGCCGTGAGCACCAGGGCGGTGGACGACGGCAAGGCCTAGGAAGTGAATGAGACGGATCCAGGGAAGACTCGGCAGTTGTTTCCCATGCGGAGGGGAGTACGACTATACGAGGGTTTACTGGTTCGTCTGCCGTCGCCGGAGAATAACAGCAGGTGTGGGTGAGTAGAGGGATGGCTAGGCCAGCGATGAGAGTACGTTGGGGCGGTGAGGCCTGCGCGGCAGCACAGACGGCCGCAAGGAGGAGGGAGTAGGCAGTCTCGCCGGCGCTTGTGTGAGGGACTGGAGCAGGAAGAGCAGAGATTGAAGAAGCACGACGGCCGTTGGATGGACATCCAACAGTCACTCCTTGTGCGTCAACCTTTTTTTAGGAATGCCTCAAATCTGTGGAAAACAACATACAACCCATGTGCCATTATTTCTAATAATTTACAACCCATTTGCTAATTCTGAAGGTTTTTTTGGAGCCCATATTCTTTTTGTTAGCATTATAGCCCATATTGTGGCCACGATTAAAAAATTATATGAAATTTTGCATATTTCGGTGCGGTCCGAACTGTTTTTAATCCTGAAATTTCGAGTCACATTCAAACTGATTTTAAAAATAAATGTATATCAATATAAAATCCAAGAAATTGTCCTTGCACAAAAATCAATGCAATTTAAAATCTCGAAATGAAAAAAAAGAAATTTGAAACTAATTGCCGGTTTGATGTGTTTTAAAAATGTACAACCCATTTCTCATTACTGATAGGCCATTTTGTTGGCCAGCCAAATGAAGCTCTCATCGTCTTGAAAGATTTGCAGCCCAACAGGCCTGACAAAGCGACTTACTTTGCAAATCACAAAAAAACTGGGCTGTGGCCGTGGACCCAGCTGCGGCCGTGGACCCAGCTGTCAGCATCTTCATGTACAGTACTCTTCCGATGGAAGTCGGTCGTTGACCACGCGGCACCGAGGGAACCAAGGTGGTGGACGACGGTGAGGCCTAGGAAGGGGACGACGCGGAGCCGGGGAATACGTGGCAGTGGATGCCCACGCGGAGAGGAGTATTAGGGTTCCCTGGTTCGGCTGCGGTGTGAGGCTGCCGTCGCCGCAGAATAACAGGTGGTGTGGGTGAGTGGAGGGATGACCTGGCCAGCGGTGGGAGTAGTATGGGGGCGGTGAGGCCTCCGTGGTAGCACAGCCGGCCACGAGAGGCAGGAGCAGGCGGCACGACCGGCGCTGCTTTGGGTGGCTGGAGCAAGAAGACCAGAGGTTGAAGAAGCACTATGGCCGTTGGATGGACATCATATAGTCTCTGGAGCTAGAATCGTACATATTGCCTAAGTTGACAAAGCCCTCCGTCCCTGTCAAATTAGTAGGCCCACAAGTTAGCCACCCACTATGGTGGGTCCCAGCTAGCAAGGGGTATTCTTTTTTTGTGCGTAATAAGGAGGCACTTCCTTGCGTGCGAAGATATAGCTGGTGGGTCCGACCTGTCAGTGGGGGGGACATTTTTTTCGCGAAATACAGAAGCCCTTCCCGCGGGTCCTAGCTGTCAGGTGGAGGAATCATTATTTTGCGCGTAATAAGGAGGCATTTCCTTGCGTGCGGCCGTGGACCCAGCTGGCAGCCTCTCCACGTATAGTCCACTTCCGATGGATGTCGTTCATTGACCACGTTGACCAGGCCGCGCCGAGATCACCAGGGCGGTGGACGACAGCGAGGCCTAGGAAGGGAACGACACAGAGCCAGGGAAGACTCGGCAGTTGTTTCCCATGCGGAGGAGTACGAGGGTTTACTAGTTCGTCTGCCGTCCCCGGACAATAACAACAGGTGTGGGTGAGTAGACGGATGGCTAGGCCAGCGATGGGAGTATGGTGGGGCGGTGAGGCCTGCGCGACAGCATAGCCGGCCGCGGATGGAGGGAGCAGGCAGTCCCGCCGGCGCTTATTTGAGCGGCTGGAGCAGGAAGAGCAGAGATTGAAGAAGCACGACAACCGTTGGATGGACATCCAACAGTCACTGCTCTTGTGTGCATTATTTCTAATAATGTACAGCCCATTTGCCAATTCTTAAGAATTTTTTGGAGCCCATCTTCTTTTTGTTAGCATTACACCCCATATTGTGGCCACTGTTAAAAAGTATACGAAATTTTGCATATTTTGGTGCGGTCAACTGTTTTTAATCTCGAAATATCGATTCACATTCAAACTATTTTGAAAAATAATTTATATAAATATAAAATCCAAATAATTGTCCACGCATAAAAATCAATGGAATTTAAAATCTTGTAATGAAAAAAAATTGAAACTAATTCCCGGTTTGATGTGTTTTAAAAATGTATAGCCTGTCTCTGGGCAAACCGAATGAAACTCTCCTCGTCTTGAAAGATTTGCAGCCCAGCAGGGCTGATAAAGCAAGTAGGCCTCGCTTGGGTATTTCTTAAAAAAAATAGAACTGGGCTAGCAATTTTCAGCAAGAAAAAATAACACAACTGGGCTCATGATGTGGTAAACATAAATAAAACCCTGGCTAGACGGGCCACAGCCCCCGCACAGCCCCGTTGTTACCCTGATCCGTCGCTAAAACTAGTATAAATAACAACTACTTGTTCCTCAAAAAAAACTGCGCGACCTGCTGGGTCCCTGGTGTCAGCCGCTTGTAGTGTAATTCTCTCGTTTATTAACTACGTTGACAATGGCGTGAGCCCCAGATGTCCAACCATTAGGAGGAACCATGTTTTTGGGCTTGTAATATAGAGGCACTTGCTTGCGTACTGCCATGACGCTGGTGGGTCCCTACTGTCATCCTCTCCATGTACAGTCATCTCCTTGTTCCTCTCGGTTGTTGACGACGTTGACAACGCAAGAGGGCAGTGCACCGCGCACGGCGAGCGAACCAAGGCCGCAAGGCGGAGGACGACGGCGAGGCCTCAGATGGAACGAACAGGAGCCGTGGAAGATGCGTCGGTCCAGTCGCGGGCAGAGGGGAGTACGAGGGTTGACTGGTTCGGGTGCGTGTGCGTGTTGGGGCTAACATCACCGGAGAATAACATGACGTGTGGGGGAATAGAGGGAGGGACTGGCCAACGTTGGAGGGTACATACAGTAGGGTGGCGGAGGTGCAACCAGCCATGGGAGGCAGGAGCAGGCGGGGCCGATGGGGTGGTTTGGTTTCGATGGCTGGAGGAAGAAGAAGACAAGATATAGAATATACACGACAAATGTTGGATGTCAATCCAACGGCTGGTAGGAAGAATCGTTTGTTGATTGGCTAGTAAGTCGACACCACCTTGGATAGGCTATTTCCTCACGGGTCCCAAATGTCAGAATCCAAATCTGTCATGGTCATGCAGCCTTTCCTATGAAAATTTATAGTCCATTTGATGTGCTAGTTCGAAATAAGTTTGTGGATGCTGGTGGGAGCTAATCACTTGGCTTCTGTAATGCACAGTGAGCTCAAGCAGCCGGTGAGAGTGATGTTATTTCCCTTGGTTGGGATTTGTTAGTTGTTACAATATTTCACTCTAAATTAAACGACTGGCAAGCCATTTGCCTTGCTTGATAGAAAATATGACAGTCACAACCGAGTTGAAAAGGGCAAGAACATCTAACTCCAGCTTACAAACTGTACAAAAGCACGAGGGTTAATTGTTCATCAGCTTTACAAAAAAAACCCAGGTTGAAAAGGGCAACAACATCTAACTCCAGCACTGTTTTTGGTAGTCACAGTCAAATGGATCGGTCAGGTCCACAGAATGAACATCCTGCGTCGTAAAATTTACTGGATTATGACCACAATATGTTGTAAATAGAAGCCCAGCACGTTCAGAAGCTCTTTTGCCCACCTGAAACTCCTTTTTTGCTCTTCCACACACCCATCCGTCAAAACCATGCTGCTGATAAACTTAAGCCTGATGGACAATAGTAACCTCGCATTCAGCAGGAAGAATGTGACAAATCTAGTGTTTGCACGGTTGGCTACATATCGTTCTAGCGTTATTGTCTTCAATCGAATCCCATTAGAAGTGGGAAAATCCCAATGCTTACGAATCCACCGATTGGTTATAACTTTCTTACCCCGTCCTGTTGCCTAAATAGACATGAAGATTGAAAACAGTTAAGGTCTAAAAAAAGAGTGTCGAAAGAGCAACAGTTGAACGGTTAATTCTTGTACACTATATGCAGGTTTCCAATGTGCGTGAAATTTTCACCTTTATATACAAGATGGAGGTGGCGTGAAAGACAAGGGGAACGTCAGGGCAGCTCCTTGGAGGTGGAGGACGGGTTGGCTGAACCGGCGAGATGACGAGATCGACGATGGTTCGTCATATGGTACGGTGGATGAGGGACATCGAGGTGTTGCTGTGGACGGCGTCGTCGGGGAAGAGGCTCCGGCTGGGTGGCGGATGGTGGAGGGTGTGGGGCTTCGCAGGTTTTCGCGGCCTCGATGTACGAATGGGTGGACGGATGGGATGGGAGTGGGGAACCATGGCTTAGGGACGCGCTTGTCCGAAATGTGGGGTAAGTTACGAAAGTACCCCCACCAATTTGAGCTAGGCGATTCTTTGGGTTCAGGGGTATCACGGGCATTTCGCGTGTCGGGATTTCGCAGGAGGTGGGAGTTTTCGTGTGCGTTGTAATTTTGGGATAGCAAGGCGCAGGTTGAGATGGAGGGAGTTTTTGGAGCACAACGAGACAAAGATATATCTTAAATATTTTGGGGTAACAAGTGATAACACACAAGTATAGGGGATCAATTGTAGCCTCTTTCGATAAGTAAGAGTGTCGAACCAAACGAGGAGCTAAAGGTAGAACAAATATTCCCTCAAGTTCTATTGACCACCCATACAACTCTACGCATGCTTGACGTTCTCTTTACCTAGAACAAGTATGAAACTAGAAGTACTTTGTAGGTGTGATAGGATAGGTTTGCAAGAACAAAACTAGAAGTATTTTGCAAGATAATAAAAGTGGATAGCTTGTGTCAATAAGAAAGCCATTTGTCCCTAGGCAATCGATAACAAGTACCGGTAATCATTCTTGCAACTTTATATGAGGGAGAGGCATGAGCTAACATACTTTCTCTACTTGGATCATATGCACTTATGATTGGAACTCTAGCAAGCATCCGCAACTACTAAATATCATTAAGGTCGTGAAACCCAACCATAACATTAAGTATCAAGTCATCTTTACTCCCATACGCCATAACCCACCTACTCGGGTTTAAGTTTCTGTCACTCTCGCAACCCACCATAAGGAAATTATGAACATATTGCAACACCCTATAGCAGGGCCCCCTCACGTTTGTGCGAGAATGGAGGGCACTAGGATAGCACCATAAATAAAATATACAATCATAACAACCAAGATCACGATTAACCCATAGGACAAAACAGATCTACTCAAACATCATAGGATAACCGTATATCATTGGGAAATAATATATGGAGTTGAGCACCATTTTTAAGTAGAGATTACAGCGGGGAGAAGAGGTGTTACACCGCTGCATAGATGGGGAGAAAGTTGGTGTTGACGGTAGCAAGATTGTTGATGTAGATCGTCGTCCTGATCATTGCCCCGGTGGCACTCCGATCCCACCGGAAGCAAGGGGGAGAGAGCCCCCTACTTTTCTTCTTCCTTGGCCTCCCCCCTAGATGGGGAGGAGAATTCCCCCTCTGGTCCATGGTCTCCTACGGCAGCGAAGGGGCGGGAGCCCCTCCGACATTGGATCTCCCTCTCTGTTCTCTTCTGTTTCACGTCTCCCAAATCTGGCCAAAAACCGTTTCTTATATTCCCGGAGAGCCGTAACTCCGATTGCGCTGAGATTTTAACACGATTTTTTCCGGATATAAGCTTCCTTGTGCCCGAAGTAGAGGTCCAACTGATGTACGAGGTGAGCACAACCCACCATGGCACGCCTGGCTCCTCTGGCGCAACCTGATGGGTTGTGCCCACCACGGGCCTCCGTTTGCTGTGATTCCAACTCCAAATAATCACATATATTCCAAAATAATTCTTCGTGAAATTTTATTGCATTTGGACTCCGTTTGATATGGTTACTCTGCGATACAAAAAACATGCAGAAAATTGGAACTGGCACTTGGCACTGGATCAATAGGTTAGTCCAATAAATCATATAAATAGTTGCCAAAACTATGTAAAACCTATATAATATTGGCATGAAACAATCAAAAATTATAGATACGACGGAGACGTATCAGCATCCCCAAGCTTAATTCCCACTCGTCCTCGAGCAGGTAAATGAAAAGAAGAAAGATAATTTTTGATATGGAATGCTACCTAGCATAAACTTGATCATATATCTAATCATGGCATGAATATTAAGACATAAGTGATTCAAAGCAATAGTGTATAATTTGACATAAAGACATCAATACTTAGGCATCCCAACAAACAATCATGTCTTTCAAAATATCAACGCTAAAGAAAGCTATCCCTATAAAATCATATAGTCTTGTCATGCTCTGTATTTTTAACATAAAGTATTTATCATGCACAAGCCCGATGACAAGCTGAGCAATTGGTTCATACTTTTTAACACACTTCAGCTTTTCCAACCATCACGCAATACATGAGCACAAGCCATGGATATAGCACTATGGGTGGAATAGAGTATGATGATAGGGGTAAGTATAAAGAAGACAAAAAAGTAAGAAAGTCTCACATCGACGCGGCTAACCAACGGGCTATGGAGATGCCCATCAATTGATATCAATGTGAGGAGTAGGGATTTCCATGCAACGAATGCACTAAGAGCTATAAGTGTATGAAAGCTCAATATGAAAACTAAGTGGGTGTGCATCTAATCCTATAATGAAAAATTCCCACTAGTATATGAAAGTGACAACATAGGAGACTCTCCATATGAAAAACAGGGTGCTACTTTTAAGCACAAGTGTAGTAAAGGATACTAACAATGCCCCTTCTCTCTTTTTTATTATTTTTCTTTTTTTCTTTTTTTTTCTTTTTCTTTTTCTTTCATTGTCAGGAGTCTCATCCCGACTTGTGGGGGAATCATAGTCTCCATCATCCTTTCCTCATTGGGGCACGACTCTAAAAATGAATAATGATGATCATCACACTTCTATTTACTTATAACTCAAAAGAAATAAAAATTACAACTCGATACCTATGACAAAGTATGACTCTATATGAATGCCTCTGGCATGTACCAGGATGTGTAATGATCTAGCGTAACATATATGAAAAATGATGAACGGTGGCTGAGCCACAAACGCTATGTCAGCTATATGGTCATGCAAAGCAATATGACTATGAATGCTCAAGTCATCAAACGGAAGTGGTGGAAGTTGCATGGCAATATATCTCGGAATGGCCATGGAAAATCCATAATAGGTAGGTATGGTGGCTGTTTTGAGGAAGATATAATAAGGCTTATGTGTGATATAGAGCGTATCATATCACGGGGTTTGGATGTACCTGCGAAGTTTGCACCACGTCTCGATGTGAGAAAGGGCAATGCATGGTACCATAGAGGCTAGCAAATTGCGGAAAGGTAAGAGTGCGTATAATCTATGGACTTACATTAGTCATAAAGAACTCATATACTTATTGCAAAGGTTTATTAGCCCTCGAAGCAAAGTACTACTATGCATGCCCCTAGGAGATAGATTGGTAGGAAAAGACCATCGCTCATCCCTGACCGCCACTCATAAGGAGGACAATCAATAATAAATCATGCTCCAACATCATAGCATAACGAGAGACTATACGTGCATGCTTCGAGAATCACAAACCTTAACACCAATATTCTTACTAAACACAACCGTTTACTAGTACCTCCCACATATCCCATCTCTATATCGCAAAACTATTGCAAGGAATCAAACATATCATATTCAGTGATCCATAAGTTTTATGTAGGATTTTATGACTAACCATGCAATTGACCAATTCCTGTTGACTCTCTAAATAGATATAAGTGAGGCATGAGAGTTTTAATTATTTCTAGAAAATACCATGCTCTAATAAATATAAGTGAAGCAAAAGAGCATTCTTCAAATAACAGTTTTCTATGTGAAGAGAGACAGGCAATCCAAACTTCAAATGATACAAGTGAAGCACATGAAGCATTCTATAAAGCCACACTCAAAAGATATAAGTGAAGTACAATGAGCATTCTATAAATCAACCATGTATCTCATACCAGCATGGTGCATAAAAGAAAAATGAAAACTAAAAGCAAAAGACACTCCAAGATTTGCACATATCACGCGAACGAAACAAAACCGAAAACATACTGATACTTGTTGAAGAAAGATGGGATGCCTTCCGGGGCATCCGCAAGCTTAGACGCTTGAGTCTCCTTGAATATTTACTTGAGGTTCCTTGGGCATCCCCAAGATTTAGCTCTTGCCTCTCTTCCTTCTCCTCACATCGAGACCTCCTCGATCTTCGAACACTTGATCCACACAAAACTTAACCGAACTTTTAGTGGCGGGGTTAGTGAATATGGCAATGAAATCCATCATGTACTGTTGTAACATTATTGTATATAAACTAACATTACCCACTGTATGCAATCACAATTCTATGGCCCCCAGGCAAGGAGGCTTAACTAGAATTGAAACATATGCAAATAATAAAGCTATAACAGCAACCTGTGAAAACAGGACAGTCTGTATTTGAACATCCACCATACTTCTATAACTCAAACAATTCTGAAAAATTAGCACAAAATAAACATTTTGTATAGAAAGACAGTGCAAAAAGTTTCAGAACCATTTGACATTCCTGTAAAAAAATGTAAAATCGAGCACTACAGCCAAAGTTTCTGTTTGGCACCGCACAAACCAAGAAGCAATCTAATCATCCTAAAGGCAAATCTTGGCACATTATTTTTATAATGCAATGGAATTGTACAAGGGGATAATTACTTTTGTGAGAATCTTCATGAAAAATTCTACATTGTTTCCATGAGCATGAACACAAGTGTTCAAGGTCGACCCTCACTTCTCCAATGCATAACTTCCAATCGCTTCTCTTTTGTGAAAAGGTTTTTAAGTTCCCCTCTATATTTTTTGTTTTTAAACTTTATAAAAGCACTCAACATAAAGAAATGACTCTCTAAAACTTTTGGGTTGTGTCCCTGGCAACGGTTTCTTTAAAGCCATTAAGCTAGGCATAAAGTGCTCAAGTAATGGATCCACCCGGATCCCAAGGTATATCAAAGCCAATTTGAATCAACAATGATCTAGCATTTAGTATGAGGAGAAAGAAACATATATCAAGAAATGACGAAGTCTAACTCTCTTCCTATGCATCGGCATGTCATACAAGAACAATTCATGCACATCAAGTAAAGGCCAATGCATAATATAAGCAATTTCTTGCAATTCTATCGTGTTGGAAACATAGAGAGGCGGAGATGTAGTTCCTCTCTCATAGTAATTGCCAGTAGGAGCAGCAAGCACATGCATATTATATTCATCAAAATCATCATGTGCAATGGTAAAAGGCAACCCATCAATATAATCCTTAATAAGTGCAAACTTCTTCGATATAGTGTAGTTGGGAGAATTCAAAAAGATAAAAGGACTATCATGTGTGGGTGCAGCAGCAACAATTTCATTCTTAACATAAGGAACAATATCAAGTTCATCTCCTTAAGCATAGGTCATATTGACATCTTGGCCACAAGCATAGCAAGCATCAAGTTCATCAAAAAGGGATATTTCAAAAGAATCAACAGGATCATAGCAATTATCATTGCAATCATCCTTCGGTAAGAACAAAGGGGCATTAAATAATCTATGAGTTGAAGGGTTACTCTCATTAGAAGGTGGGCATGGGTAGCTAATCCGTTTGTCCTCCGTTTGTTCTTCGCTCTCCTCCTCATCTTTTTCATCCAATGAGCTCGCAGTTTCATCAATTTCTTCTTCCATAAACTCCTGCAAAATATTAGCCTTTTCTTGGACAACGGAGTTATTCTCAATAAATACATCAATATCATAATTGTATTTATAATTATCATAGCAATATTTAAGGATAGAAAGAATTTTAGGTCTATAAACTGAATCACCAAAATCTTCAAACTTTTCAAACAAAGATTCAATTTCATATGCACCCTTAAAAGCAACAAATTCTTCTATTCGTTCCACATCATAATAATCATATATACCTCTAGCATAAGAAGCCAAGGTTTCATTATCATTAAATTCACATGAATAGGGAAGGTGTGGAACCTCAATCTTAGAGCAACAAGTATAATCATATCTCAAGCATAGATTCCAAGCATACCATTGCAACATTTCAATTTGATCCCATAATTTTTTTCCCTTTTGAGTCAAGCGATAATCCCTAAAGTATTCACGTTGATCTAACGTTACTCCCATTATCAAGTTGAATGGGATTTTCTCAGGATTATCAAAGTAGTGCATAATATTTTTCACATAACGAGCATCGAGGGTTTTAGGAGGTTCCCCATCTCCATGAGTAGCAAGTACCACTAATTTTTTTTGGTGTTTCGTGTTCCATATCCATAACTAAAGATAGAGAACAACTTAGAACAGGAAATAAAAACAACTTAGTGATAAAGCAAACAAGCACACACGAGAATATTCACCCCACACTATTGCTCCCCGGCAACGGCGCCAGAAAAAGGTCTTGATAACCCTCAAGTATAGGGGATCAATTGTAGCCTCTTTCGATAAGTAAGAGTGTCGAACCCAACGAGGAGCTAAAGGTAGAACAAATATTCCCATAAGTTCTATCGACCACCGATACAACTCTATGCATACTTGACGTTCGCTTTGGCTAGAACAAGTATGAAACTAGAAGAACTTTGTAGGTGTGATAGGATAGGTTTGCAAGAAGAAAACTAGAAGTACTTTGCAAGATAATAAAAAGTGGATACCTTGTGTCAATAAGAAAGTCATTTTTCCCTAGGCAATTGATAACAAGTACCGGTAATCATTCTTGCAACTTTATATGAGGGAGAGGCATGAGCTAACATACTTTCTCTACTTGGATCATATGCACTTATGATTGGAAATCTAGCAAGCATCCACAACTACCACGAGATCAAAGAGGCTAAACCCTAGAAGCTAGCCTATGGTATGATTGTATCTTGTCCTACGGACCAAAACCCTCCGGTTTATATAGACATCGGAGGGGGCTAGGGTTACACAAGGTCGGTTACAAAGGAGGAGATATACATATCCGTATTGCCAAGCTTGCCTTCCACGCCAAGTAGAGTCCCATCCGGACACAGGATGAAGTCTTCAATCTCGTATCTTCATAGTCCAATAGTCCGGCCAAAGGATATAGTCCGGCTGTCCGGAGACCCCCTAATCCAGGACTCCCTCAGTAGCCCCTGAACCAGGCTTCAATGACGATGAGTCCGACGCGCGGTGTTCTTTTCGGAATTGCAAGGCGGGTTCCTCCTTCGAATACACCATTGAAGAATTTGAATACAAGGACAGTGTCCGACCCTGCAAAATAAGTTCCACATACCACCGCAGAGAGAATAATATTTCCACAAATCTAATCTGTTGACACGTTTTGACAGCATGACATCATGCCATGGCCCGGTTATCATTCGAACCGCTTTTCTCAACCAGCTCCGCGCATATCGCGAGGCGGTTTTCTCGACACATCTTGTCAAAGCAGAGATCGTGTTCCCCTTATCACGGGATTCTCATCAATACGGACGTGGGTAACCCAACCGCGCCATCAATTACGGCGCCTGGGGAATAAGCGGTTTTGCCAGGCAAGTGGGGAGGCACATCGCCTCTTCCGCCCTTATAAAGGGACGAAGATTTACCTTTTTTCACCCACGCCTTCTTCTTCCTCGCTTACCCATTCCCGCGCACTCAAACTCTAGCGCCCAAGCTCGCGTTCTTCTTCTCAAACCACTCCAAGCATGTCCGGAGTAGGAGGCAAGTGGATGGTCTCCTCCGTCACGGAGGAGAACATCAAAGAGTTATGGGAAGCCGGATACGTGGCTGCGGATATCGCACACCAGCTGCCAAATGCGGGGCAGACCGTCCCAATGCCCGAACCCCATGAGAGGGTAGTTTTTCTTACCACTTTGTCCGCGGACTGAGATTTCCTCTCCACCCGTTCGTCCGCGGGCTCATGTTCTACTATGGGCTGGATTTTCATGATCTGGCCCCCAATTTCATCCTCAACATCTCGGCGTTTATCGTCGTGTGCGAGGCCTTCCTCCGCATCAGGCCCCACTTCGGCTTATGGCTGAAAACCTTCAATGTCAAACCGAAGGTCGTGGGAGGCCAGCAAGCAGAGTGCGGATGCGCCATGGTGGGCAAGATGCCTAATGTCACCTGGCTCGAGGGCACCTATGTGGATACCATAAAGGGGTGGCAATCGGGGTGGTTCTACATCACGGAGCCGCGCGACTCCAACTAGGTGGCGGCCCCCAAATTTCGATCCGGAATCCCCACACGGCTCACCTCCTGGAAAAAGAAGGGCCTGTCTTGGGGCTCTTCGGTAGAGTTGAGCAGACTCCAGACCTGAATCCAGAACATGACGAGCAGAAAAATCAAGCTTGTCAATGTGGTCCAGGTTATGCTCTTCCGCGGGATGCTTCCGTGCCAAAGACGGGCATTCAATTTGTGTGAGTTCGACTCGGCCAAGCACCAGACGCTGTGGAAGCTCTATGACACGACGCACGAGGACGTCTAGAAGGTGCTGTTCAAGAGCGTCGAGATGCCTCCCTCCCTCACCGAGGACCGCGGACTAAGCACAAAGCGCCGTGCCAATCCGGTAGGCTTTTATATCCCTCAGGGTATTTATTTGCCCCGGTTTAGTTGTGTGTAGAATTTGAACTTCCATGTCATTAACAGGACTGGATAGAGATGGCGGAGCAGCTTGATAGCCCAGCCCCGCTGCCCGAAGATCCTACAGACGCTCTTCTGACGAAGATGCTGACTCCGGCACCCTACGAGGTGCCCGAAAAGAAGACCAAGAAGAAGGCCGCGGGGACCCGAAAGGGTCTCCGGCGCAAGGTTGTATCGGAGTCATCGGACGATGACTCCGACGCGCACTCCTCCCACGGAAACGAGGAGGAGGAGGAGAAAAGTTCTCCCCCAGTTGGGGGAGACAAGAAAAGGAAGGCCGACCCATCCGGGGAGGCCGAGGAGTCCAAGAAGGGAAGGTCCCTCCCTCCGGACTGCGCCACGATGGCCGCCGACTGCGGCGATGAGTGGCTACCCAAGGTTAAGCCCCTGGCAAAATCGTAAGTGTCCGGACACCATAGTACTTCATGGTATGTTTTATTGCATTGCCTCTCCTTATGCCGAACATGATTATGCAGTCCGTCCCGAGCTCATCTCGACGTACCCTCATCAAGCGGCTCTTTGGACTCGTCAGATATGAACAACGGTTCTCTTCCGACCGCTTCCACCCCTCGCCCCACGGACAACGCCGAGGTGTTGTCTCAAAAGGCACCGAGCCAGGGGGAGGTGGTCCTGGGGGCGCCTCGCGACGACTTCCCGGACCCTGGGTACCAAGGGAGCGAGGCTCCTACGGGCTTCGAGTTTGGGCCCCAGCCGGACACTGCGCCGGAACCTTCGATGGTTCCGGACTCCGGCAGGCGGTCCCCCATCAAGGGGGCCAACCATCCATGCTGGTGTCTTCTGTCCAACCAAAGGCACCGGACAACCTGCTGGAAGCGCTTCGCAGCGCTTCCATCGAAGAAGAGCACCACACTATCATGAGTGCGGTGGTCGAGAAAGTTCAGTCCGCCAAAAACGGACTGACAGAAGCTTGCTCCAGCCTCCTAACAGGCTTTGAGGTAAGCAATCAAAATATAAGAAAATATTACCGCATAGATAGTGTCCCCTGATGCTCTGTTCGTCGTTCGCGAAGAAAAGCCGAATAGAGGATCGAATGATGACTCAGGAGTCTAATTAGATTATGTCTATGTGTATGTGCAGGCTTCACTGCTGGCCGCTGCCGCACGTACTGCGGAGGTCTCTATGCTGAAGCAGGACCTGAAGCGGTCCGAGGATGAGCTCGGCCTTACCAAGAGGCAGCTCGAAGAGAGCAAAGGTAAGAAATACCCCTGTCCATATAGTTAAAAAGAAGTTCGGGTGTAAAGTAATAGGATCATCATGAATTTGTCAGGGGCCATGACCGAGGTGGAGACCCTGAGGAAGGCGTTGTCCGAGGCCGAAGACAAAGAGGCCAAAGAACGCATTGAATGGGAGAAGCAAGAAGCCCGAGTAGGCAAGGTGCTGCAAGAGCTCGAGGCTCTCGCCAAAAAGCACGAGTACTTGGAGCTGGACTCTAAGACACGAGAGTCCGACCTTGCGTAGGCGATTGAAAGCGTCCGAAGCGCTAAGGCTGAAGCCCACAAGGCCCTCCAGGAGATTGATGCGGTGAAGAAGATAGTAGCGGGTAAGGCATTCATTATGCAAAGCAAACACGTGAAGGAGACTTTCCTTTTTGTTACCCGAGTTTAGAGCTCTCCAGGAGCGTTTGCAGGTCTTCCCCGCAGTGTACTGGATGCCGTGGAGTTTTACCGGGCTGAGGAGGGGAGCTCAATGGAGAAGTTGTTCTGGTCTCAGTATACTGGGACCGAACACCCTGTGCCCTTGAGTGACCAGCTGAAGCAGTTGGTCGAACTTCACAAGGCGGCCGAACAGGCCATGAAGGGCCTTATAGTCCGGTTGTGGCCTAGCGAGCCCCTGTCCGGTAGCTACTTCGGTCTGGTGAGGCGGCTTGTGGAAGCCTGCCCACGGCTTGAAGTCATCAAGCGGTCCGTCTGCATCGAGGGTGCACGCAGGGCTTTTGCCCGGGCGAAGGTGCACTGGGCGAAGTTGGACACCGTGAAGCTAGTGAAGGAGGGGCCACCGGAGGGCAAGGAGCATCGCTGCCCTGAGAATTACTATGAGAGTGTCCTGAAGGGTTCCCGCTTAGTGGCAGATGAGTGTGCCAATGATGTAATTTTTGAATGATCATTCTCATGTGATCCTATAATATGAAACGAGTTTGTCTGCGCCATGTGACGCTTTCTTAATTTAAAATATTACCTTTTATGCGGCCGTTTATAAAATCTGAGAGTTGGCCAGTCGTCGGCTTCTACCCCCATGTAACTAGTACTGGGGTGTTCGGGATAAATCTGAACACTCTTTACCCCAATTTTGGGTCCTTCAAGGGAGGTGTTCAGCGCAACGAACCAGGCAATCGGACTATAATGCTTTATCACTCTCACTTAGCCATAGAAGTCTACGATTTTAAATTTTTGGCGAAGCCCCTGGTATTCGGAGGGCCGAATTTGGGGCGCTATGCACGCCTAAGCCGGACAAGGCCGACTCCTCGCCCGAAGCGGAAAAAGTCTTTAAGGACTTGAGACCTCTCGAACAGTGACCAGTCTCTCGCCTTATCATGACAGTTAGTTTTTGGCTTTCTCTACTAAGGTGCTCATCCGGAAGAACCGGGACACAATCGCAGTAGTTCTCCCACCGCTACCTTAGCCGATATAGCGGAACGTAAGGTACCAAAGCATGGGAGCCGGGCAACCCAACATTTAACCAAAGACTTGATTCGGAGTTGATGCATATAATGCTATAAGTTCGGGGTGCTGCACTATCGAAAGTGTTCGGACTTCTTGCGCCGTATTATGGGGTAAACGAGAGCCCCTGGCGTACTGACCGTACCCGAACGTGTGGGTGCAGATTGTCGTAAATGGACATATAAGAGAAAGAGAAAAACTTAAATAATGCAATGACATATTAATGATATGCATTGTTATTTAAATGGTACGTCGAAGCGTACTTGGTACAAGTAGTGCAATAAGCATAAAGTAGGAGAATTCGAAATGTCCTATCCCAGCGCAAGCTACGCATAATATAGTGAAAAGCGGGTATATCAATTATTACTAGAGACCACCTGGCGGTTCCCGTGTTCATCTTAGCTTCTTGCCGCCTTGGTTGTTTCTTCCGGAATGTGTCCGGCAATCGTACTGCCGGAAAGGGCTTCCAGAGAGTTAGGCCCTGAAAGATAAAAAGAATGTCAAAGGTATACAGCTCCTAGTGTGGTTAAGCCACAATGCGGGGCGTGTCCTGGTCGTGCCCCCGCCTATGTCCATGGTATTTTTAATGTGTAGTTATGTACAAGCGGCATGGATTTCGTCGCTTCACTGGGACTGGGACGGGGGCCGAATTGCTAGGCGAGCTCTGATCGTGCCAGGCGATCCTGTTGCAGCTTGTTCCGGACTCGCTTAAAGGTGTCTGGGGGCCGTGACGCCGAATGAGTGGTCTGCCTGAACAGGCTGCTTTGTGCCTCTGCTGCAAGGGCCACAGTGTGCTCTTCCGTACGTAGCGAGCGTTCTATGTTTCCATTTACTGTTATGACCCCATGAGGTCCTGACATCTTGAGCTTGAGGTATGCGTAATGCGGCACTGCATTGAATTTTGCAAATGTTGTTCGTCCGAGCAGTGCATGATAGCCACTACGAAACGGGACGATGTCGAAGTTTAACTCTTCGCTTCGGAAGTTTTCCGGTGATCCAAAGACCACTTCCAGTGTGATTGAGCCTGTGCAATGGGCCTCTACACCTGGGATGACGCCTTTAAATGTGGTTTTGCTGGGTTTGATCCTCGAGGGAACGATACCCATTTTTTGCACTATATCCTGATAAAGCAGGTTCAGGCTGCTGCCACCGTCCATAAGGACTCGAGTGAGGTGATATCCGTCAATGATTGGGTCTAGGACCAGTGCGGCGGATCCGCCATGACGGGTGCTAGTGGGGTGATCCCTGCGATTGAAGGTGATCGGGCAAGCAGACCATGGGTTGAACTTTGGGGCGACGGGCTCCATCGCATAGACGTCCCTTAGTGCACGCTTACGCTCCCTCTTGGGAATGTGGGTTGCGTATATCATGTTCACCGTCTTCACTTGTGGGGGAAACCCCTTCTGTACTCCTGTGTTCAGCGGCTGGGGCTCCTCCTCGTCATCGCTATGTAGCCCCTTGTCCTTGTTTTCGGCATTTAACTTACCGGCCTGCTTGAACACCCAGCATTCTCTGTTGGTGTGATTGGCTGGCTTGTCGAGGGTGCCGTGGATTTGACATGAGCGATCCAGTATGCGATCCAGACTGGACGGAGCCGGAGTATTTCTTTTGAATGGCTTTTTCGCTGACCGGATCTAGAGCCTCTGAATCCGGCATTGACTGCCGTATCTTCGGTGTTATCGCCGTTATTGCGGCGCTTTGGTCTATTACGACGCTGCCTACCATTAACATCTTTGGTATCTGAGGTATCCGGATTCTTCGATGTGTTGTTGCTGCAAGCCAGCCAGCTGTCCTCGCCCGCGAAAAATCGAGCCATGAGTGTCGTGAGGGCTGCCATAGATTTTGGCTTCTCCTGGCCGAGGTGGCGGGAGAGCCACTCGTCGCGGATGCTATGCTTGAATGCCGCTAGGGCCTCTGGATCCGGATAGTCTACAATTTGATTTTTCTTAGTCAGGAATCATGTCCAGAATTGTCTGGCCGATTCCCCTGGCTGCTGGGTTATGTGGCTCAAGTCATCATCATCTGGTGGCCGCACATAAGTGCCCTGGAAGTTGTCAAGAATTGCGTCTTCCAGATCCTCCCAACTGCCGAAGGAATCTGCTGGCAAGCTATTCAGCCAATGCCGAGCTGGTCCTTTGAGTTTTAGTGGGAGGTACTTGATGGCATGTAGATCATCACCGCGAGCCATGTGGATGTGAAGGAGGAAATCCTCAATCCATACAGCGGGATCTGTTGTGCCATCATATGATTCGATATTTACGGGTTTGAAACCCTCCGGGAATTCATGATTCATAACTTCATCAGTGAAGCATAGGGGGTGTGCGGCACCTCTGTGCCGGGCTATATCCCGACGTAGTTCGTATGAGTATTGTCTGCTGTATTCGGCCCGGCCGGATTTACTCTTGGTGTATCCGGCGCGATGATCATCGTCCCATGTGGGTGCATGTGCCCGTGTCCCGTATATTGACCTTGCAATTTGTCCAAGATGTCTCGCAGGTCCTCTGTGTTGCCCCGGGCCTCAATATTTTTGACTGAGTGGCGACGGGGTGCGGTCTGAACTTTAGGCTGAAACGCCTCTCTGGCTCGGCCGCGTAGTGGCTGGTCAGCCGCATCGTACACTAATGAATGAGGTTTCAATGCTTCCTCCTCGAGGTGAGGTAGCAACCTGCGTTTTGGGTAACTCTTGGACGGGCGCTCGAGTTCATGCTCCTCAGCCGCAAGGACTTCGGTCCACTTGTCCGCTAGCAAGTCTTGATCAGCTTGAAGCTGTTGCTGTTTTTTCTTAAGGCTATTTGCCGTGGCCATAAGCCGGCGCTTGAAGCGCTCTTGCTCGATGGGGTCCTCAGGCACAATAAACTCGTTGTCGTCGAGGCTCGCCTCGTCTTCGGAGGGAGGCATGTAATTGTCCTCCTCTGGTTCTCCATCTGCTGTCTGATCTGGAGGGCTAGCTTGTTCGTCCTCTAGCTCTACGCCGTGCTGGAGGGGATTTTTGTTGTCTTCGGCCCTATCCAGAGTGTTATTATCTCCTGTGCCGGTATCTCTGCTCTTGCTGTGGCGGGACTTAGAGCGGCGCCGCTGACGTCGGCGCTTGGATTGCTTCTTGGAGGGGTCATTCTCCGCTGTCTTGTCGCCATTGCCTTCCTTGGGGGTGTCCACCATGTATATATCATATGATGAGGTGGCGGTCCAGCGCCCTGAGGGCGGTGGTTCCTGTTCCTCTCCGGCTTCGTCGTCCATACCGTCGAAGTCTTCGGAGTCGAAGTCGAGCATGTCGGTTAAGTCATCGACAGTGACTACTAAGTGGGTGGTGGGTGGGCAGAGAATTTCTTCGTTTTCTGCATCCCATTCTAGCCGGACATAGTTCGACCAAGGTTCTCCTGACAGGGAGAGAGACCTTAATGAATTTTGCACGTCTTCGAAAGGTGAGTGCTGAAAGATATTCGCGGAGGTGAACTCCATGATCGGCGCCCAGTCGGACTCGACGGGCGTGGATGTGAGCGGCTTGGAGTCCGTGGCCGGAGATGAATCCAGTGGTTCGGTGACACAGCTCTCATAAGGGGTGAAGTTAGTATCCGGCTCTATCTCCACTGAGAGTGCGGCCTCCATGGCGGGGTCCATCCCTCCGCTCTCGGATGGTGCAACATGCTCCAGATTGAAGGCCAGAGTGGTTGCGGATGCGATCTCCCAAACATTGTCCGACTGCAGAGTTACGTCATGCTCGTTACGACTGTGCGCCGCATCCGACATAGGCTCGAATCCGTCGAAGATCAAGTCTCCGCAGATGTTGGCCGTGTAGTTCAAGTTTCCAAATCTGACCTGATGGCCAGGGGCGTAGCTCTCGATCTGCTCCAGATGTCCAAGCGAATTGGCCCGCAGTGCGAAGCCGCCGAATACGAAGATCTGTCCGAGGAGAAAAACCTCACCCTGGACCGCATCGTTACCGATGATCGAAGGAGCCATCGAGCCTTATGGTGACGGCACAGTGGAACTCTCAATGAAAGCACCAATGTCGGTGTCAAAACCGGTGGATCTCGGGTAGGGGGTCCCAAACTATGCGTCTAAGGCAGATGGTAACAGGAGGCAGGGGACATGATGTTTACCCAGGTTCGGGCCCTCTTGATGGAGGTAATACCCTACGTCCTGCTTGATTGTTCTTGATAATATGAGTAGTACAAGAGTTGATCTACCACGAGATCGAAGAGGCTAAACCCTAGAAGCTAGCCTATGGTATGATTGTATCTTGTCCTACGGACCAAAACCCTCTGGTTTATATAGACACCGGAGGGGGCTAGGGTTAGACATGGCCGGTTACAAAGGAGGAGATATACATATCTGTATTGCCTAGCTTGCCTTCCACGCCAAGTAGAGTCCCATCCGGACACGGGACGAAGTCTTCAATCTCGTATCTTCGTAGTCCAACAGTCTGGCCAAAGGATATAGTCCGGCTGTCCGGAGACCCCCTAATCCAGGACTCCCTCACTCCCATACGCCATAACCCACCTACTCGAGTTTATGTTTCTATCACTCTCGCAGCCCACCATAAGCAAATTATGAACATATTGCAACACCCTACAGCGGGGGGGCCCTCACATTTGCGCAAGAATGAAGGGCACCGTAGGACAGCACCATAAATAAAATATACAATCATACCAACCAAGATCACGATTAACCCATAGGACAAAATGGATCTACTCAAACATCATCGGATAACCATACATCATTGGGAGATAATATATGGAGTTGAGCACCATGTTTAAGTAGAGATTACAGCAGGGAGAAGAGGTGTTACACTGCTGGATAGAGGGGGAGAAAGTTGGTGTTGACGGTAGCAAGATTGTTGATGTAGATCGCCGTCCCGATCGTTGCCCCGGTGGGACTCCGGTGCCACTGGAAGCGAGGGGGAGAGAGCCCCATACTTCTTCTTTTTCCTTGGCCTCCCCCCTAGATGGGGAGGAGAATTCCCCCTCTGGTCCATGGTCTCCTATGGCGGCAGAGGGGCGGGAGTTTGTCGGATCACGGGTTTCGGAAAAACCCTCAAGGTTCGAACACTAGGGTGCACGCGAAGGTTTTTTCCCTATCGATCCACACCCTAGCTCTCTAAGATCTCGCGGACAAACTCGACGAACTCACAACACAGAAAGACACAAGATTTATACTGGTTCGGGCCACCATTGTGGTGTAAACCCTACTCCATTGTGGCGGTGGTGGATTGCCTCTTGGGCTGATGATGAACAGTACAAGGGGAAGAACAACCTCCTGAGGTTGAGGTGTTCTTGTGCTTGGTGAACTTGTGCGGGTGAGATGATCTTGGATCCTTCTCCAATCAGTTCATCCTCTCTACTGTGGTGACTAGTTCTACTTATATAGGCCCTGCTCCTCTCCCCAAATGTTGAGAGGGAAGGCACACAACAATGGCCAATTTGAAAGGGGACAGCTAGTACAGCTTATCCTGACAAAAGTGGTCTTCGCCTGCAAAAGGCTCCGGTGGTGACGCCGTCTTGGGCTCCATGGTGACCTCCGTCTTGCCGTCCGGCTGGTCTTGGTCTCGTTGCACCAAAATGGAAACCTTTGCTTGATGCCTCGGTACTCCGCGCCTGTGCTTTCCCCCTTGGCACCAAAGAGGAAGCAAGAACACTGCGCGCACTGGTGCCCGCCTGGCCTCGATCATCATGGCTCACATCACGAGGACCTCGTGAGGTTTGCCTTGCCTTGATCTCTCCGCCCCTCGTGAGCTTGCCTGGCGAGGCCGCTCCTGAGGAGGTCTTGCATCGTCCGCCTCGCGAGGCTTGGCCCCTCACGAGGGTCTTGAATGCCTTGTCGATGAAGATGGGCCGTACGGGCCTGCTAGCTCAGCACGCCGTGGGCCGCAGGCAGGCAAGTCTGAGGACCCCCGTTCCCAGAACGCCAACAGAGCCCCTCCGAGATTGGATCTTCCTCTCTGTTCTCTTCTATTTCGCGTCTCCCAGATCTAGCCGAAAACTGTTTCTTATATTCCCGGAGATCCGTAACTCCGATTGCGCTGAGATTTTAGCATGACTTTTTTCGGATATAAGCTTCCTTGTGCCTGAAGTAGAGGTCCAACCGACGTACAAGGTGAGCACAACCCACCACGGCACGGCTGGCTCCTCTAGCGTGCCCTGGTGGGTTGTGCCCACCACGTGCCTCCGTTTGCTGTGATTCCAACTCCCAAAGATCACATATATTCCAAAATAATTCTCCAGGAAATTTTATTGCATTTGGACTTCGTTTGATATGGATACTCTACGATACAAATAACATGCAGAAAACAGGAACTGGCACTTGGCACTGAATCAATAGGTTAGTCCAATAAATCATATAAAAAGTTGCCAAAAGTATGTAAAACTTGTATAATATTGGCAGAAACAGTCAAAAATTATAGATACGACGGAGACGTGTCAATAAGGCGCGGGTTGAAGAGGCAGGAGTTTCATAGCACGATAGACAGAGAGGCTAGCTTGAAATTTCGGCATAACAAGGCGCGGCTTTAAATTTCAGGTGAACAAGCTTAACGTGTACCAAAAAAAGACAATTCGCACCTCATCACTAGAGAGAGCCATGTCCCGTTTTACTATATTACTAGAAATGCATTCAAATACAACAACAACAACAACAAAACTAAAACAATCGGGACAACAAACATAACATGTACAGTACCAAAACAATTTGCACTTCCCTCAACAATAAAAAAAACAATGTGTGTTGTCTAGCATATGGACTAAATTTGAGTACATTTTCCCTATTTCTATGGGATTGTACTCGGGTTAGTTATACAACCATCTAAATATTATCTTCACAACACATGACATGAATATAGGAGAAGTAAATTCCTATATAAATACGAACCACATGTACATACGATCTCAAATTCAAATATATGTATCCATTTTATGTTGAATTCAAATCATAGTACATATATGCTCTAGCTAGATGTTCGGAATCTAAACCATGTATGATACTGCGTACAATGTGTTTTAACACGCACAACACACACACAAGCACCATTTAGACTAGTAAGGTAAACGTGCATTGCACGCATGAGATTTGGCAACCAAATTATGTATAAATACCACAGTACAGCATGTAATCTTTGAGTCATATATGCATGATGTAGAAATTCGTTTAAATCTTATAGTTAATTTCATTCAAAATCATCTAGTTTTTATAAGAAAGCTAATCTATTTTAAGATTCATGGAATTGTGCGTTGTAAAGCATAAAGTAAAAACAAATAATGGCAAATCATGTAGAAAAACATTTGGGTAATTCTGATACGGAAGATTCTAGAACAAAGAAGAAGTGCTTGTGTTTTGAGGTTTGTGCATTATGCTTAAGTTCAACCATGTAGTCTTCTAGACTGTACATGTGACAAAATTTGGTGGAACCTAGATGATATCCAATGGCCAGTAGTGCTCGAATTTGCCATCTCTGCACCATCGGATTGGCTTCATCCAACGACCATCTTCCAAAGTTAAAGTTATCCGCACAGTATATAAAAAATATAAAATATAATATATAGGGGTATAGATATAGATATGTGATGCGAAAGCCACCCATCATCTCCAATTAGAATAGTGTGTCCATGCACGGATGCAATGTGGCCAAACGATGGCTGTCATTAGTATCTCAAATTCAAATCAGTATGACCTTGTTCAATGTGTATACAATACAACATGCTCGTTTCCAAACCACACCACACATATCTCAGTTATATTCATGCATGCATGGGTTTCAAACATCATGATCTCTTATTCAAATATTTGAATTCAACTTTACATTGATTATGACCTCACCTAGTCTTTTACACCCACACAGTCGTCTTCTCTTTATAATTGTACCACTAACTTTCTCTCGTGCATGCATGCACACACACTACCACTCGGCATTATCCATCGCACACATGCAATCTTTTTCTTCAGGTCGGTCTCCCATGCATGCACACACACACCTCCCCCTCTTCATCATATCAGGCATTCTTTATCTCTCACGTGCATGCGCAACGATCGATGTTCCTCTATGTGTGTGTATATATAGCTAGGTCTTTCCGAGTTTTCCACACAAACCGATCAATCTATATATCTAGTGAGGTCTCACCCTCTTTCCCACATACACATCGATCAATCTATTCCTCTCTATATAGTATTACATAGCTAGTACACCCACATTAATTATATATCCAATGCCCCCCTCTCATCATCCATGCCTTTCGCTTCATCTCTCAGACGCGCGCACGGTGGCGAAGACAGGGGGCAGCAAGGGCCATGTCCTCCCAAACATCACTATATATTGATGCTAATATGAATGTGATCATTAGGTCAATTGCTGGTAAAATGGTTTAAGTTGATGAATTGGCCCTCCTCGTAAAGGATTAGCAATGCTTGGCCCCCTAGCTCATTTATTTTTCATGGCTCCGCCACTGCGCGCAAGAACACACGTTCTCGCCCCGTCTCTTTAAATATAGATCTCGCACTTGTGCACTCCTTCATAGTCTCCCTCCACTTGTCCCCTCGCATCATCTTCTAGCCCCCCACCGAATTTTGCCACATGTACAATCTAGTAGACTCCATGGTTGAACTTAAGCATAATGCATAAACCTCAAAACACAAGTGCTCTCCTTTGTTCTAGAATCTTCCGTATCATAACTGCCCAAACATTTTTTCTAGTTTAATTGCCATTATTTGTTTTTACTTTATGATTTACAATGCACAATTCCATGAATCATAAAATAGATTAAGGCCTTCTTTGATTCAAATGATTCTCAAAGGAATTTTGGAGGATTCTAATCCTTAGGATTTTTTTCCAATCTTGATTGTTTGATTCGTAGGATCGTAAACCATAGGAATTTTTGCATAGGATTCATTTGCACTAGATTTCATAGGAAACATTCCATTCACTCAAACCTCTTTGAAAGAATGCTACATTTTTTCTATGCACAATCAAACACTCGTACAATCCTGTAGGATTCAAGACGACATTCCACTCTAATCCCATGTTTTTCCTATTCCTGTGTTTTGGATATCCTATGAATCAAAGAGGCCCTAGCTTTTTTATAAAAAATAATTAATTTTGAATGAGATGAACTATAAGAATTAAATGAACGTCTACATCATGCATATATGACTCAAAGCTTACATGCTATAGTGTGGTATTTATTCGTAATTTGGTTGCCAAATCTGATGCATGCAATGCACGTGTACCTTACTAGTACTTCGAGTATGTGTAAAACACATAATTAGAATTCCAATGGCACGCTACAAAATGTCTCTTTTAGTTCATGAAGCCACATGGCACATGTGGAGGTGTTATTGCGACCTCCTTGTGTCGATTGATCACAGTGACGTGCTGCTGGTTCCAGAAGAATGTACTCGTCGTCTCTGAGGCACACTGGCAGTACATGCACGAAGCGAAGATGTGCACGCATACCACGCATGCACTCATTCCCTCGCACGCACACGCGCAGGTACACGAGGGGACGCATTTTTGTACGAAGTTCCACCCCATGTGATAATTTGACGCGTGTAAAGTCCTTCACTTCATTGATGGTCAATTAATATAGCATGCAAATTGAGTGGACGTGAGGGAGGAAGTAGTTGAGAAAGACATTATTACTCCACTACGTGCATGCGAGTAGTTAAATCATGGGTTGCTACTTCCATTAGTCTCCTTCGTATTTGATGCCAATTTTTGACCATATTTTTAAGTAACATAATATTTATGCATGTTATAAGAAGTGGCACAAAAAAGGGGGGCCAATGAACCAGGACGCAGGCAGCATGATCAATTTTTGCCAGGGCTACTATTGGTGGCCTTTGTATTTAAATATGGATGGAGTGGAGTAGTACTATCTTTATCTTAGCTTCATAGGGCTCTCCCAGTGCCTAGGCTCACCTCCCTGCCTCACCCACCGGATCCCGCCATGGATAATCCCTTTGATCCCAGGATCCCGCGGGTTGCCCGCTCGCTGTGGCCTGCAGCATTGCCGCCTTTGAGCGAAACCCACTTCTGTTTTAGAGGGGATCCATTTCTCTGGAATCATAGATCGGTGGCGCCGGAGGACATGCCAGGGCTGTGTTTCAGGTGGTGGGCAGCAAGGGCAAATCAGATCAAGGAAGCGTCGCATCGATTGGAGAGAAGTTCCAAGGACCCGCGCCTGATGTAGCACAAGGCGGAGGCGCAAGTCGATCTCAGGGGAGAGATGGTAAGGGATGTCAGCATCTGGCAGCGTCGCGTTGATTTCGAGCCAGGGCTAATGGCAGAGATCATATTCACGGAGTCAACTGCGGAGGAAAGAACGTGCATGCCTGCGGAATGGCATGAGCAACCAGTGCAACTGTTCAAATGGGCGGTAGGAGAAGCCAAATCGCGGGACAAGCTGCGGCGGCGCCGTTGGGCATGCATCGTAGGTGAGGTAAGCTGCCCTCCTTCCCTGCCGGCGATGCAGTGACCTACTCAGTTGCTGCTGCAGTGAACTTGCGGCGCCATGGCGGTTTGCAACCGTGACAATCACTCCATCTATATGTATTATATTCATGTGAAAATACTTGGTCGTTTGGACAAAGATGGTAATTGATTTATCACTAGTTTTTGAATGCTTGGTCATGACAATCACCCGAAGCCACAACCAGAAGTATCCATCGTGTAATACTTAGGGTCGGTCGCACCAATAGACGGTCGGTCGGACCCGCGACACGCATCGGCTTGGTATGACATGTACGAGTAGTTATACACCACTGACTTGTGCGACCGTATTTGACCAATAGTACTTGAAATGTGTGTTCCAGGAAACTCATCGGGAGCCGTTTCGGGCCACGAAACCAAAACCATCAATTAATCTTTAGGTTGTTCCCAACACATTCCAAAGTGTATAGTATAATTAAGTGCAAACCTGCTCACACCCTAGTATGTATCAAACCTGAACGTGTTCCCACTTCCCACTATGCAGGTTTTAGTACTAGTGCTAGTACTAGGTTATAAAAAGGGGAACTAGTACCTAGCCGAAAATCACTCTACCTCTTCCTCGTCATAAGTCTTTCTTGTTCGTCCGTCCTTGCCATGGCCGGTGTGCAGAGCTCTAGGCCGAGAACTACTCGTAACAAGGGAGCGGCAACCAAGGCCGCGGGAAAAAAGAGAGGGCTCGCCGCCTCGTAAAGACATCGAAAGATCTCTCACGGGAAGGCGAGGGCTCCCAGGAACGCCCTAGCCATGGAGGCGAGTGCTCCTAGGAGCGCCCTAGCCGCAGAAGCGAACATGCCGAGCTGGCGGTGCTGGAGTCGTTATCCCTGGACGAAATTCCCAACCAGATCAATAAGCAGGAGGAGTTTATCGACGGCTTGGTGGAGCTGCTGAAGGAAAGCCTCGACGACATGCCCGCCGAGATCAATGAGCAGGGGGAGTTAACCGCCAGCTTGGTGATGCTGCTAGAGAAGAGCATTGCCTCGGATAAGAAGGCGACCGACGACATCCTGCAACTTCAGGAGGACAACGCGAAGCTCTGCCACGAGTTCGACCTACTGAAGGAGGAGAACACCGGCTGGAAGAAGATGCATGAGAAGAGTATTTCCTGGATGAAGATGTTGCAGGCCCTCTTCATGGAACAGAAGGAGGAGTTGGTGAAGCTCCGCATCGAGCACCCGACTGCTGTCAAGGCACGTAATGCAGCCGTTGAACAAATGATGAAGGCTCGCGTCGAGAAATCCCACGTCATGGACATAATGATGAAGATGGTGGAGGAGATGCGCAAGGAGATGGAGGGCGTGGAGGCGACGAAGAAGCAGTTACGACTCCGCGTCCAGCAACCCTTCATGTAGTAGAGAGAAGCGCCCCAGACTTGTGTATGCGTCTTCCTTCTTTTTTGGGGGTGATAATCTTCCTTCTTCTTTTGCTGCTGTGTTTCTTCTTTAGCTTCGGGTGTTGCGCCGTACGTGTCATGTTCTCTATGAGGCATGAATATAACAATGCTAACGATGAGCGGCACCGTGGGATCGATGACTAGCAAATTAAATCATTTTTCCATGTTTCCTGCTCCTCCGTCGTACTAGTACTCAAGTGGAAAACTTGAGTATACCGCACAGTTCTTTGCTCCTGCTCAGGTCGTCGGCAACATTTATACGAGCAGTCAAATCAGAAGGCCCCAGCTTCCAGCAGTAATGAGCCGTCAAATCACAAATGCCCTCGCCTCTCGTGAAACCGACCAATCGAGAGTGCCCCGCCCTCTAGCCTTTTAAAAATGTATACTTTTGTATAGTAGTAGTATCGATGGATTACGCCATGGAGCAAAACTAACAAGATGAAATTAAAGAAAAAAGGTGGTACATATAGAGAGCGCTCGTCACCAAATTATGCATATAGTACTATTAAAAAAGCTAGTACGTTCTTAAATGGGGTGCTAAATTCTATTAAAGAAATTAGCATACCCATTTAATTCTTGGGTTCTTATTATTTATGCTACTAGTTGTGTATCACTACTCAGTTTTGCCATTAGAAGTTACAACTACTCAAAAATGCCATCGAACCGTGAGATGCTTGCTTAAAAATGCAATTAGATATCTAAAAAATACCATCGTTCCATTAGATGTTTGCTCAAAAATGCCATTAGACATTGTTATTTTCACACCAAACTCGTTGACCATGTTATATGACAAAAATAAGCCGATTCTCTCTATCTCACAATGATAAGTGTGGCCCCGCTTGTCAGGAGTAACCAAGTGAATAATTTTACAGGAAAATAAGAATGTTGTTGGGATCAAGTAGGCCCCACAATTTATTGTACTGTAGTGAGATAGAGGGAGAACTGGAATGTTGGTCCATAGGTAGTTATGTGATTATAACATGGCAAAAGAGATCTGAGTCACAATAATGGTGTCCAGCACAACACACCCCTCAAATAAAACTAAGCACCCTGAAATACTTTGACAACTACTGGCTATATGATGTTGGCCATATATATTGTACGTGTATAATGTGAAGAAACGAGTTGTAGTACTACCAACTAAAAGATGAACTGTATGAAATACTAGTATGTACGTACTTAAGACTAAAAGAAGGAACATAACATAGTTCTGCTGGGGGCTCAGTACAACACACCCCTAAAATAAAACTAAACACCCCTGAAATTAAAATAAGCAACTAATCCGGTAGACACTGCATTAGAACCACCATGAGCAACGACACTGCCACCTTACTCGGACTCCTCGTCCACGTGCTCGATTTCATCCTTGTCCCTCTTCCTCTTAGCCGATACTTATTTGCTTGAACCGCACACTTGGCTCTTGCTCTTCATCCAACCCATGTAGATATTGAAACAAAGGTAGGCATCCATTGCAGCGTACTGGATGTGGTCTATATCTAGTATATTCCACTACCATGCATGACGATGAAACTTGGGCGGAGGTTTCTTCAGTTTGCCATATGAAGGATGAACCATGGCTCCTGCCAGGGTCAACATTGAAGGCTGATCACGGGAGGGCACCAGCCCATTCTTCTAGAGGTCGAAGGGCTCACCTACAACGAGGCCTATCCGACCCAGGATTCTTCTGTTGGTCGTAAAGTCTATAATAAAGAATTTGACTAGGCCGTCCGCGAGGAACTTCTTAAATTCCTCGCACTCAACGTAGGCATGGCATATGTGGTAGACCAAGCACAAGTTATGCACGCAAACCTGGATCACGGCGGGCTTCATCTTCTCTTCCTCCTTTGACTACAAAAAAATACACTTCCGTGATGATACGTGTTTGTCACAGTAGGTCACGTTTTCTATCATGCATGTACATCCATGACAAATTTATGACGGAATGAAGATAGTCCTACCTGTGCTGTCGTAGAAGTGTTCCATGACATTACGAAAATTATCATCACGGAAGTGTCCACTTCCATGAAGATAAATCGCACGTCATAAAAGTGCTTTCGTCAAGTGTGATCGACACATGGCATCCACCGTAACGGGATGTTGTTAAGCTATCGGGTCCGGTTTTGGATCCGATAACCCGCTAACAACCATGACCAATGCCGATTTTCCACATGTAAAATTCTCATTGACGACGGAACCACACGCCAGCTCCGCGTTGGCACAGGTGTCACTCATCCAACGGTCGAGATGGGCCTATGATATGTTGACAAGTGGACGGGCCCAAAAGTGGCCCATAAAGTTTAAATGGGCCGGCCCAACTAAAGGCCCACAAGATTTAGCGGACCATAATGGGCCGGCCCGGCTAAAGGTCCACAAGATTTTGTAGACCATACTGGGCCGGCCCAGCTAAAGGCCCACAAGATTTATCGGACCACAATGGGCCAGCCCAGCTAAAGGCCCACAAGATTTTGTAGACCATAATGGGTCGGCCCAGCTAAAGGCCCAACATTCTCAGTTAAGGCCCGTACGGCTAGTGTCAAATCGTCCCATCAACGGCCTGTCCTAAACTTGTCATCATCGCGGCCCATGGTCACTTCTGGCCCGTTAACAGTCCGCTAAGTATATGGGCCGAATTACGGCCTAGTGTATTTCTGGCCTGTTAAAGGTCCTGCTTCATTTGGGACCATTTACAGGCCATTGAAACTTTCGGCCCATAAATGACCGTGAAGGATTTAGGTCATATGCGGCCATGTCTGACATTCGGCCTGTTAGAGGCCCAATATAGATTTGGGCCACTTTCGGCCTGTTGTGATTTTCAGCCTATTAACGTCGGACGAAATCCATGGGTCATATGTGGCCCAACGTCACATCGGGCCCATTAACAGCCCATATAGAATGACGATAATCTAGCCCGACCGAACTTCCGGCCTGTTAAATGTCTGTGTATTAGGTCGGCGCATTTACGGCCCGTCCGTATTTCGGCCTGTGAAAGATCTGCATCATAAATGGGCCACCATTTCGGACTGCTAAGACCAGTGAGTTATTTGGCACAATTAGGGCCCAAGCTCACTTTCGGTCTATTAAAGGCCCATGTTTTTATGGGCTCGAGATATTTACACCTGTAAACGGCCTATTGTTACCGAGGGCCCAAATTATATTTAGGTCTGTTAAAGGCTCACTATGGGCACAGGCCTACCAGAAAAAATTGAAAGCTTATGCTGATTTAGGCCCAGATATTTTTAGTGGGCTACATGCAAATTTCAGCCCCTAATCATTTTTAGCCCAATTGGAATGGGCCCGACGAATGTTGGCATGTTGGGCTCCTACGAAGCTTTCGGGCGAATACATTACTAAGATAAACCTACACTAGACAAAAATAGCGTCGTAATTACTGCAGCCTTTGGCAGCATCATAAATGCTGCATCACAACAAAATAAATTCCAACCATACAACAGAAGGCCTGTTGGCATAAAGCTTACAGTCCTTGCAGATAAAAGCACCATCATATGTATAGAAGCACAGATCATTTAACCTGAGTGCTAATGTTTCAGGCTGTAGAATCTGATGGAGCAGCACGATCTTCACCTTTTTCCGCCATTGCTCTTGAACAACGAAGCGAATGTCTGATAGTCTGGTTTCAAAACCATTCATATCTTGACGACATTTGTCAACCACTATTCTTGTTTCCAAAACGAAGTCCATTAGGGATTGGACTTGTGTCTGGAGCATAGATATATCACTCTGTCTAGCAGGAAGATTTTGTTCAGTAGGAGATTTGGATGAGGTTACCTTGACAACCAACCCAGAATTACGCAGGAAGGTGCTTTTTGCACTGTTAGTGGAGAGATACTGATGCACTGCAGCAAGAGGTGATATTGTGCCTGTGGTAGCCTCGTCACCTTTAGGTGGCTGCAGCTGTTCAATCATTTGTTCCATAGCTTCCTGAAAGTTTGAACTTGTAGATTAGTGTACCAGATAAGTTACTAATGAGACAAAAAAACAAAATAGGTTACACGTTTATACATAACTTATTTTGGTGAACTATTGTAATACATTAGCATGTATTGTAGTGCCAACTACATAATAAAATCACTTTCGGAACATATGTCCATGTAGCATGCCTACTGTATTGTCTATTTCCTCACATTGGTTGACATCTAAGGATAAAGAGACATGGTTTAAAGTAGGATGAACATAGTATGACATCATTCATATCATGGGCAAATAGATATAAAACAAACTGTCTATTTTATCATTGTGTGCGCACGTGAACATAACAACTAGATTACGTATTAAGACCAAAAGAATATCCTTCATCTCTTTTAAACCATGTAAGGTGAAATGATACGTTAAGACAACTGTGCATAAAAGTGAACAGAGTAACTGACATTGGCTGCAAACCAAGTAGTTAAATGAACACATCACAATACCAATCTGTTCAAAGGCAGGAGGAGTAAGGACTTACAACAGCAGCTTGAACTGGTGTGCTCATGCCCTTCATCTTGCTGGTGTGGCAATCCTGGAAGATTTGCACTGCATTCGGTTCAGGTTCTTTTTGGTCCGCATAGGCTTTCCTCTGTATTTGGAACAAGTCAATATAGATACGATAATATGGCACAGAAAAAAGAAGGAAGTAGCAGCTATTTACAAGAGCCTCACAGTGTGCAATATAGCTACGAGAGCCTGTTGTATGTTGGAATTTCACTTTAGAACGGTTGTCTTGTTCTTCAAATAGTTAGCCTAGAAGAAGATACACTTGTAAGGCACATACATAAATACAAGTTCAATATGTGGTCTGATCAAATACATATAGCCTATCTGATACTTTGGATCAGACCACTGTTTAATGAGGGTTGTCCAGTCTTCATCTATAATATATTCCACTAGAGATGTTTGGGCAATTTCATTGTTAGCCTTGCCTTCAAAGTGAGATTTTCTAAGGTGGTACCGATACTGTCACAGAGCAGACTGAAAAACATGAGTGCATGCTTGTTTAGTTGCATCATCTTTCAGATCCAACTTGAACCTAATCTATTGAAAAAAGAATGTGAGTCTTATTAGGAAGAAGCTAGAAAGTATGGGATAGAGCAAGATAATATTAGTAATTGCGATGAATAACATCACTTACGGATAAATGGTCAAGGAAGGTGTTAAACTGGGTATTGTCTTTCTCATTCCTGTACTGGATCCACGTTTGGAGGATACGTGCATGACACCTAACGTCAACGGCTGCCTCTGATACTAACTTGGCTGACTCTGTAGCATCACGTGGCCTTTTTAAACCTGCCTCAAAATGGATCTCCATTCTTCCTCCTTTAGATTTTGTTAATCTGTCAAGCATTATCTCTGATGTCTGTTTCCGCTTGCGCCGTGGTGCTAGTTCAACAACCAATATGGAAAGTGTTAGTGTACATCAAACTATGAGAGTACATATAAAGGAGCATGCAACTGCAACTTGACTCGGTCAGGTACCGCCTTGGTGTTGATGCTCATGAGGTTCATCTGATCTTGCCAAGTCATGTTGTGTCAGCAGTGCTTCGGAAGTAGTGTTAGGTGTGAAGGCAGCTTGGGAACTGGCCAGTTCTGGAGCAAACAAACGAGTAAGTCCTTGAGATGCTGGTACAGTTGAAGCGGATGCTGCAGCTGGTGGAGCAAGTGATACTGTGTTTGTAGATTTAGCCGGTGGACTTGGACCTTCTACTGCACTATAAGTACGAGCAAAATCTGGACGGCAGATCCTTTTCCGTTTCTCCCGACGAGTAACACCACTCCCTACTATATTATTTTCCTTTCTATTTTTTGACTTTGCCATGTCAATCCGTACCCACAACACAAAAGAATAAAATCGCTCTTCAGAACTCATTGATGCATGATACAGACAAGCAATACTTTGATGTAAGACAACCATATGAGGATGGAATATGTAAGAAAAACATGACGTCATGACATATTCACAGCTATGATGTGTAAACTAAACAGAAGGATATTCTAGAAAATAGAAGTAATGTAAGCTAGACACCATATGAAATATGCAACCAATATTACTCTGCCAAGTTAAAAGTGTCTTGTCATAAGTGGCAATTCGAAAAATTAGAAGCAGTACAACATAGAAATCAATGCAAGATGCAACCACTATCAAACTGCCATGTTAAAAGCGTCCAATCATGAGTGAATGATGCGGGATACACAACAACAGTACTTTGATGTAAGAACATGGTATGATGGATAGATGAAGTGTATTCTAGACACAGAACGCCATGTCATATGCACATGTATAACATATAAACTCAGCAGGTGCAATTTAATCAAAGTAGAAGAAATACAAGCTAGACAACATATGCAACATGAAACCAATTAACACATTGTCAAATTAGAGCAAGCACCTGCGATGGTGGAGTACGGGAGATGAACTCATCATGTAGACTTGGGACTTCAACTTCATTAGTAGTAGCAGTGGCAAATCTAGAGAGTCTCTGTTTGCGTCGGTGCGGAGGACCACCAACATACCGTAACTTACTCTTTTCCTTCCTATTTTCTGATATTGTCTTATGAAGTCAAAACCACAAGAAGATGAATAAAATTAGCTCTGCATAACTGGTTGATGCATGATACAGACGAACACTACTTTGATGTAAGGCAAGCGCAGGATAGGAGGATGGAACATATAAAAAAAGACAGCATTTCATATTCACACGTACGAGAGGAGGATGGAATATGCATGAAAAAACAGTAAGCGGAAGGCATTTAAAAAAAATTAGAAGAAATGAAAGCTAGGCACCATATGAACATGCAACCAATATCACTCTATCAGGTAAAAAGTGTCTCGTCGTAAGTGCCATTTCAAGAAATTAGAAGTAGTACAAGCTAGAAGACAATGCAAGATGCAACCTACATCACAGTCCCAAGTTAAATGTGTCTTATGGGTAAGTGATCGTTGCAGGTATAAGTTGTAAGCTACGTAGATGCAATTCAACATAATCAGATGCAATACAATCTAGACATCATATGGAAAACGCAACCACATATAACAGTTCCAAGTTAGAGCAAGCACCTGTGATGGTGGAGTAGGGGAGATGTGCTCATCATGTACACGTATGTTGTAGAAACAGGAACACATGTCGTATTCACAGGCATTATGTGTAAACTAAGCAGATGCAATTCAACAAAGTTAGAAGCAATACAAGCTAGACATCATACACAACATGCAACCACATATAATAGTGCCAAGTTAGAGCAAGCACCTGTGATAGTGGAGTAGGGATATGTGCTCATCATCTACACAGCTACATTGACTGTCCAGCCTTGTGTTGTCTTGCGAATCTTGATGGGAGGATGCGGAGTAGAATCTGTAGAGACCCCCTGTTTGAGTTGCTCCGAAGGACCACCATCATCCACTGCCAGACTAATTTCCTTCAACTGTAATGATTTTGCATTGTGAAGTCAAACCAATAAGAAAAAGGAATAAAATTCCCTCTTCAGGACTCATTCATGCATGATACTGACGAACACTACTTGGATGAAAGGCAAACACATGATGCGAGGATGGAATATGTATGAAAAACAGGATGGCGTGACATATTCACACCTATGGTGTGGTAACTAAGCAGACGGCATTTCAACAAATTAGAAGCACTGCAAGCTAGACACCATATGAAAGATGCAACCAATATCACTTTGCCAAGTTCAAATTGTATGGCGTTTCAACAAATTAGAAGCAGTACATGCTAGAAATCATATGCAAGACACAACCCGTATCACAGTGGCGACTTAAAGGTGCCTTATCATAAGTGACTGATGCGGGATATGCAAAAACAGTAGTCTGATGTAAGAACATCGTGATATCAGATATAGTATGTTCTAGAAATAGGAACATATGTCATATTCACAGGCATTATGTGTAAAGTAAGCAGATGCAACTCAAAAAAGTTAGAAGCAATTAGTACAAGCTAGACATCATACGCAACATGCAACCACATATAATAGTGCCAAGTTAGAGCAAGCACCTGTGATGGTGGAGTAGGGGAGATGTGCTCATCATCTACACAGCTACGTTGACTATCTAGCCTTGCGTTGTCTTGCGAATCTTGTTGGGAGGATGGCGGAGTAGAATCTGTAGAGAACCTCTGTTTTAGTTGCTCGGAAGGACCACCATCATCCAATACCTTGCCAATTTCCTTCAGCTTTATTGATTTTGCATTGTGAGGTCAAACCGACAAGAAAAAGGAGTATTTTTGCTCTTCAGAACTCATTCATGCATCATACTGACGAACACTACTCTGATGAAATGCAAAGTCATGATACGAGGATGGAATATGTACAAAAAAATGGACAGCTTGACATATTCACACCTATGATGTGGTAACTAAGCAGAAGGCACTTCAACAAATTAGAAGCACTACAAACTAGATACCATAAGAAAGGTGCAATCAATATCACTCTGCCAAGTTAAAACTGTCTTGTCATAGGTGGCGTTCATCAAACTAGAAGCAATACATGCTAGAAATCATATTCAAGACGGAAACCAGTATCACACTGCCAACTTAAAGGTGTCCCATCATAAGTGACTGATGCAGGATACAGAAGAAGAGTAGTTTCATGTAAGAACATGGTGTGATAGACAGATATAGTATGTACCAAAAACAGGAAAGCGTGTCATATTCACACGTATCATGTGTAAGCTAAGAAGATGCAATTTACACTAATTAGGAGCAATACAAGCTAGACACCATATGCAACATGCAACCAGATATCACACTGCCAAGTTAGAGCAAGCACCTTGGATGGTGGAGTAGGAGAGCGGAGACTTGGACCTTGTAATGCACTATCAGTACAAGGAGAATCGGTACAGATGCTCCGTTTACGTTGCCACAGAGGACCACCATCACCGCCTTCCTCACTATTTTCCTTCCTCTTTCTTGATTTTGCCTTGTCAAGTCAAACCCACAAGAAAAAGGAATAAAATTTTCTCTTCAGAACTCATTGATGCATGATACTGACGAACACTACTTTCATGTAAGGCAGCCACATGATAGGAGGATGGAATATGTATGAAAAACAGGACGGCGTGACATATTGACATGTATGATGTATAAAGTGTAAACTAAGCACAAGGTGCTTGAACTTGTTAGAATCAATGCAAGCTAGAAACCATATGAAAGATGAAACCAATATCACTCTACCAAATTAAAAGGGTGCCCTAACAAATGTATTTGACCAAATTAGAAGCAATACATGGCAACAGGCTAGAAATAATATGCAATATGCAACAAATAAAGGTGACTTGTCGTAAGTCATTGATGCAAGATATAGAAGAGAGGTAGTTTCATGTAAGAACAAGGTTAACACATAGATGTAGTGTGTACCAAAAATAGGAAGGCATGTCATATTCACAGGTATAATGCGTAAGCTAAGCAGATACAATTTACCCTAATTAGAAGCATTACAAGCTAGACACCGTATGCAACATGCAACCACATACACACTGTGAAGTTAGAGCAAGCACCTGTGATGGTGGTGTGGGGGAATTGTGGTCATCAACTAGAGAGCTACGTTGACTATCTTCATTTAGCCTTGCTATTTCTTGAGAATCATGTGGGGAGGATGACACTGCACTCTTTAAACGAGTATGGCGTCTCACAGTAACCCACTGGGGTGACTGTATCATCATAAGTGATTGACGAGGGATACAAAAGAGCATTAGTTTGATGTACGAACATGGTTAATAGATATATGTAGTATGTATCAAAAACAGGAAGGCATGTCATTATCAAAGTTATAATGTGTAAAGTAAGCAGATGCAATTTAACCAAATTGGAAGCAATACAAGCTAGACAACATATGCAACATGCAACCACATTTGACAGCGCGAAGTTAAAGCAAGCACCTGGGATGGTTGTGTGTGGCAATTGAGATCATCAACTGTAGAGCTACGTTTACTGTCTCCAACTGCTGACACTGCACCCTTTAGAGCGCTGAAACGCTTAGTGCTTATCTTTGAATTACACTGGAGTGACTTCTGTCTTTTCCTTTCTGCATTCATCAACACTGCGTCAGATTCTGAAATACCCATGCATAAAAAAACAATAGTGTGAGTATGGGTGAAATGTGTGCACAACTATTATAGTGTAAAGGTAGCAGATGGTAGGTCGATGAGAAATAAATGACGGGAGGCATATGATAGCTCTACAACATGCATGGCACACTAAATTACTACAGGATTCTATGAAAATAAGAGTCGACTGAAAACAAATAGGCCAGTCCATTTTTTCTGCATCGTCCGATGTACAAAGAACGGGAAGATCGCCTTCATCTACATCCAGCCAGTTAGTATTGACGATGTTCCTCCAAACGCTAGCGACCACCGGCCCAGTCCCCTGCCTGCGCCCTCCCCTCGACCTCACCGCACCGTCGTGCTTGGCACCGCCCCCCGGCCATCCTTTCAAGCCCCACCGACCTCCAGATCGGGCGCAAGCAATTCCTGCGCCCCACACCCCCATGATAGACACCGATGCACCGCTTCCCTGGCGAACAGGCAGACTAGGTGCTCCGCGTGCCTAAGCAGGTGCTGCTTCTTTTAATTGTGGTTCGACTGACCCTGAATCGAAATCCAGGTGGGCTACTGACCTCTAGCAAAGGTGAAATAGTAAAGGGAGGAAACCTTGTGCATTTAGTATCACGAAGAAGATGCAGTAAGAAGCGCTCAACTATTTTATTTCGTGGGATAAATACGGTGTGAGCAGAGACGGAAGGTTTGCACGAATAAGGGAAGAGGAGTACCTCTTTCTGATGGCAGTGTTGTGTCTCCTTCTGTTTTTCCAATGATCTTCTTGTAGTTTGCTGGAAATGAGAAGTTGTGGAGGACGATGGAGCCTTGGACGAACCCATGGCCAAGTTGTTGAGTGTGGTGCGGTGGCCGTCTGTCGATGGCGGGGAACCAGATCCGAGGCGGCAAATGACGGCGTAGTGGGAACAACTCCGGTGTGGTGGACGGTTGCGACAGTGGAGCTGCAGTAGTGAGGCGCAGGATGGCGTAGCGGGAACAGCTCCGGTGCGGTGCACGGTTGCGACAGTGGAGCGGCAGCAGTGAGGCGCATGATGGTGTGGTCGGAGTGGTTCTGGTACGGCACACGTCGGCATCGGCGTCGTGGAGGAAGCTCTACCTCGGCTTCAGCTGCTAAGTCCTTGAGGGCGTTGCGGTTGCAGTTGCATTGGACGACGACGTCGGGGTACCGGCTCCGGTGTGATGGAGGAGGGCGACGGTGGATTGGGCGCTATGGGGTGGAGGACGGAGGAGGCTGGGGTTTCGCGGCTGGTGGAGAGGGTGTTTTGGCGCCCACGGAGTATGAATGGGGAAATGGAGGGAGGCGGGGAACTAAGGGGGAACAATTTTTCGGTTTGGGACGCGCTTGTTTGAAATTTGGGGAAAGTTACAAACTTTGCCCCCATCTAAATTTTCGAACATATTGCGGGTTGGGGGTAGGACAGTAATCTCAGGTGTCCCAAATGTGGGCGGGATAGATTTCGGCCGAGCGCATGGGTGTTTAGGCGCTCACGGCGTATGAGTGCTTCTTGGAGGCGGTTGAGACTGGCGTCTTGGTGAAGTTACAAACCTACCCCGGTTTAGACCTTTGGACATCGGGCCGATAGGCTACACGGGCTAGAGTCAGGACAGTAATTTCCTACCACCAAACATTAGTCTCGCGCGGTTTCGGGTGACCAGAGGTCTACTTGGCTCTTCGTTCAATATTTAGGAGCAGAAGCATTAACGTTTGTGGTTCTCTTGAATTGAACTTTCAGGATTTGTCAACCTTCACAAATCTTTACTCTTGAAAATCGAAAAGCTACGATTATTTTGGAATGGAGGGGGTACATTTGAATATACATTGTACACGAGTATATATTAAAAAAATATGCAACTTACCTCAGTTCATGCATGGTTCTAGATATAATCTCCTTGGTTGCAAAAAAAGTTAGACATGCATATGAATATATATATATATAGCCTGTTCAAACACACAACAAAGATTGATGCCCCCTTTTACATCTGATTTACAAATGCCATTATCTCGGGTTCAAATAGATGAATGCACTTCCTATGAATTCGAATCTTCGAAACCCCCTTTATATTGAATTCGACATGTATTCTATTTCGTAGCTAGCAATTTGGAATGTATCCATGCAAGTGACAAATGTATAAAGTGCTTCACACTAACAACATGGAGTGCACTAATTAATGTTTATATATGAATTGCAAAAGCATCCATTGCCTGTATTTCAAACCGCTCTCACTCTATGGATCGATAATATGAAATAAACACATGCACATGCTAGAATTCAATAGAGCATGGGTGTCTGATAGACCGATTTTCGTCCATACACAATTTGCAAAATTCATGATCTCATCCAGAAATAATAATGCCATTTATATTTTAATTTAATGCATAGAACCGCCTTTTACATGTAGATGCACTATGCCTCGGCCCATTCTCACAAACGCGCTATATATCTCTATCTACCGCATAACTGCACACACTTTATATGCATCGGCATTTCTCTTTCACACATGCTCACAATCTCTCTCGGGGTGTCGGGGAGTCTCACGCACATGCTCTCTTTGTATCTCTCTCTCTCTCTTTCTGACTACTATGTACCACTCTTTTCACTAATCTCAGTTGGAAAACACTATTTCTCTCACATGCATATATACACACGCACGGTCTCTACTAGCCCTCTATACGCACATATATGTGCCTACGTGTCTCCCACACGCACATTATCTTTAGGCCTCTCTCGCACACATTGCCCCCCCAGACACACCTCTCTCTTAGTAGTTGGCAGATATGATTCCATCATATCATTCGGTAGGATATCCCTGACTCTCAGGCTGGATGGTAATACGAGGCAAAGTTTTACCCTAGTTCAGACCCTTGTAGTTGAGGAAAAAGCCTACTCCTGGTACTGTGTATTAGTGATAGGGGTGTGTACAAAGTACACATGAATACCAAGCATTGTGCGTGTGTGTATACCATCGACGAACTAGGCCCAAGCTTCTATAACATACTGGGGGCCTAGGGTTACAAATCATATATAGTCGGCTTATCACCAGTGGGGATAGAGTCCTCCGTGACTCTGGTAGCTAGCTTTGTGTTCTACGCCGAGTCCTCCACATGGGTCTTCGTATAATGCGTCTCGGTCCAACCTATGTGGCGCAGGATGGAACCGACCCATGAGTCCTCATGTTTACCCACCACAACTTGAAATGATGTGCCCACCACACCACACACGCAATCGGCCACTAAGAAAATAAACATATACAATAGTACAATGTTATACGTGAAAGTTAATTGCATGGTGCATCCAAAAATATTTGTTCTGCATTGTGAATGTTTATATATTCTCCTAAAATATTAGTCACGGGAAAGAGAAACAAAGGGCATATCTCTCCTTGTCTCCACCGGACACCCCCTCTTTCTACACCACTTTCACGTACGCACACAAACTATCTCTCGACCCTCTAAAAGTATGCATGCCCACGACACATTCACGCGTGGCGGTCACTGTATTTCAAGCTAAAGCACTATATGGTCACTGAACTTCAGAATATGCTCATTACGGTCACCGTATACATTCTCGTGGTGATCATACGGTATCTAGCTCATGATATGTCTCCGTATTTTCTTGATGACACTGACGGACTTTGCATTGGATGCGTGCTCCGTATTTTGTTGACGACACTTACGGTCATTGTATTTGAAGCGAAAGCACGATATGGTCACTGGACTTCAGAATAAGCTCATCACGGTCACCACATACATTTTGACGTGCTAACCAACATGTGGTTGGATGGTTAGGAGGACAGTGGTTTCTCGAGCTCACCAGGGTTAAAGTCCCGGTGCCCGCATTTATCCTGGGTTAATTTCAGTATTTTCCGGTGATGTGCATTCAGTGGGAGGAGACATTCCACTCAACTACGAGGCACCTATGGTGACTTCGTAAAATCTCAAGATCATATGCTGACTCACTCTCTCGAAGGTGCTCATAGGGGTAGGGTCTGCGTGTGTGCGCTTAGAGCGGTGAGTGTTTGCGCGTATATATGAGCCCTTGCGTCTGTACTGTGTTAAAAAAATACATGTCATGATTATACGGTCACTGGCTCACCCGTACAACTCCGTATTTTGTTGATGACACAATCAATTGACCAGTCAAACGTTCCACGTGGCGCAACTAGTGTTGCACCATCGGGGCGCGTAACCGAGGGGCCCACTTGTCAGCCCGTATATGGAAGAAATAAATGGTAGTTTGAGTCTATACTGTGTTAATAAAATACATTTTAGGGTGATCATACGGTCACTGGCTCACCATACAGCTCCGTAATTTGTTGATGACACGATCAATTGACCAGTCAAATGGTCCACATTCAGCAGCGCACATTACCATAGGGCCCACCCGTCAGCGCGTATATGAAGGACAAAAATGGTAATAAATTAGTGGTTGGTGGGTACTCGAAGTCTTGAGACCTCTAGTTGGCAGTCGCCGGCGGTGGGGGCGCGTTGATTGGGCGGTGGGTTGGGGATTGCTGGAGAAAAAGCTCGGCGCGGGGGGGGGGGGCTAGAGTGATGGCCGGTGCGGCGGCGGACCGGCGATGGGGAGTGGTTTCGGGGCGGCAGGGGCCGGCGGTTCGGCCGGTGGTGGCTGGCGGCTCAGGGGGTGGAGTTTGATGATAAATTGTAGGCCCTTCATTTCGTATCCAACGACTGGAAATCTAATGACCAGAGATGAAAATGTCAGTCGACTGACGTGTAGCCTCACCCGCACGTACACATGCACGCACGCAAGACACGTACACATGCAGGCGTGCAACACTGACACGTACACATAACGAACACACGCACGCATGCAGGCATGCAAAACTGACACGTACACCTGCACTCACGAACACACGCACATACGCACACATGCATGCAACACTGAAACGTACCCTTGCACGCACGCAACACTCTCATGCCTGCATGCACACATCACACGACGCAAGACACACGCTCAACCTATACGTGCATGCACCCTTTGTTAAGGACATGGATTGTTACGGGTATTAATCAATCTTATCTATGATAAGCAGAACATTGATGTTTGCAGCGGTCTTTATGAATCACAACATATCGAATGGGCTATCAACATAGTAGGCTTATCTACATGAAAAGGATGACGTCACACTCAATGAATAATCATCGGTTTATGAAATGCCCACTTGTGACCGCCCTGGCCCACCAAAGGTTCCTCTGCAGTGTGATGCTTGTGTTGGGTCACTGACATGCAGGCCATGTACCCAAATAGCCCACACGTCACTGGAAGAATGTCTCGGTGTCCTACGTCAGAGTCAAGGGCGCCACTCGCTGCACGCCTGGCTGAACACGCCTCCTTGCCGCATTCAAACGCTTCCAAGAAACCCGCCCGTGTGGAAGCCGAGAAACCCACTCTAGACACGCGTCTGTTCATGAACGGGCCGGCAATAAACGCAACGCCGGCCGAGCTCCTCCTATCTGTTGTTTATTTAATCTCCTATTTAAATGAGGTGAAACGCCGTCCAAGAATCGCACACCTCCGCCGCTCCCCTATCCCCTCCTTCACCATTTTGTCCACTCTTACAATGGCTTACGAAGAGTAGTTATTCCACACAAGCCATTTTTCTAGGTTTGTATCTCTTACACACACCCACGTAGGTGGGGGACATGCACGAAGAGAAGAGGTGCACGCACGGTGCACGTACTCCCGTCTCTTTCCCAACCACACTCGCGCGGGTACACGATGGAGCTCATTTCTGTACGAAAAGGCAGCCCACGTGGTAATTTGACCGTGTACTGGTTGTCCACTTGGTGGAGGGAGGATCGTCTACCACGGGTTAACAAACAAATTCCGACTTCACACGTTATGTTAAAAAAGAGGCAAACCATGTGGGGCCTACCTTAGAGGCAAGGCTCTATACACTGGAGTACTTTTGATGTGTCCCGTCAACTCGCAGAACGAGGAGAAGCATGCTTAGTACGCCCTCTCCCCTGCCCACGGGCGCGGTGGCTCGCAGGATGAGGTGAAGCTCGCTTACTAGTAGTAGTACTGTACGCCTTACGCCCGCTCCCTCACCCACGCGCGGGGTCGCTCGCAGGACGAGGAGAAAATTTTACTACTCCCTCTGTTTACTCCTCGTCTCTACTACCTTGGTTAGAGAGATTATCATATTGTTTGGAATATATATGTCCTTTAGTACTCCCTCCATTTACTTATACAAGGCCACTACAAAAAAAATACATTTTGCATCTATACAAGGCCACAAATAGTAATCGAGACAAAAGTTACTACTCCCTCGTTTCCAGTTTATGGCTCAATTTCAAAATCTCTCCAACCAAGTTAGACGGTGAGTGGTCGAATTAATTTCGTACTCCTAGTTTGCACAAGTAATTAGTACACTCGTTTTTCTCAAGAACTTACGTTTACCAAGGCATTAATTAGAACGAATGCATGAATGACCATTAAATTTCCATGAACTTCTACATGCATTGGTGAGTTTTCTCTTGACACTGCTTGCATCGGGTGATCTAACACACCTCGAAATCCAACATGTGATGGTACTACTACTAGTAGTACAATTGAGACTTATAAAATGGAAAAACGAATATTTTTTAGATGAGCCCTATAAACCCTAGTGGGTACGTACTCCGTAAAATCAGATTTTTCCAAAACTAAGTCGCTCAACCTTTGTTTGCTTGTTTCCCTTCCTGCCTCCTTGCCTTGAACATACCATGCCAAACTCCCCTGCCTGTTACGCGGGAAAAGACCTGCCCTCGCCTTTTTTTAGTCCGGCTTTGTATCGATGGATCACGCGAAGCAGCAAAAACCCAAGACGTGTCTTGTACTCCTCTGTCGATGCTCGTTTTCGTGAATTTTGTACTTCCTGTCGCCGACATGTGGGACATATAGCAACCGGGTCGACGTGTCAAGCACCAAATAACAGTGTAGAACAGCAGGGGGACGCACCCCAGTCGTACCGCCCCAATAGTAGTAGTAATGAGCAATGAGATGTGAAATCACAATGCCGCACCTCCCAGACGGATGAAGAAACCATTATTTCACACTTCGGTTCGCCATCATCTCAAACCACGTAGTATTGCTTCTGCCTCAAGAGGGACACGCGCATCACCTTGGTACATCATGACATGTGCGACCGCATGACAGGCCATACTCCCCCGCCGATCGCTCGGTAAAATCACCTCAGTTTTACTACTATACTTCCTCCGTATCGGTTTACATGGCATGCACATCGTTCTAGGTTGATAATTTAACTGGCTATATATGTGATGAATAGTATATGTTTAGAAACTACATCCTCTTAATAATCCAATGCTATACTTTTTGTGACATAGTAACTCATATTTTGTTAGTCAAATGGATGACCTAGAACTACGTGCACGCCCTATAAACCGAGACGCCTAAAAAACCAAGACGGAGAGGGTAGTTCAGTATGCATCTTTTTAGATCGATATAGTCGGGATTCACCAAGGAGCAAAACCAAGTGGTAGGCTGCCCCTGTCGTGTTGGCGTAGCAACTCAAGCAGGGTCAGTCCGCACACGAAATGGTGACACAATTAACAGGACCCCTTTGGCCGACATGTGGCTCATCCACCGTCTTTTTCCACGTGCGATGCACCAAATTACAGTTCGTAGCAGCGGTTTGAATTGGAGGCACCCCGGTCGTAGTGCCGCAGTAGTAGAAAATGAGCGAGCGATGAGGGGTCAAATCATAAAGCCCCACCTTTCCCGCATTAAGCTGGACGGACGAAGAAACCATCATTTCACTCTAGGGCGCAAGAGCATAAAGAAAAGAGAAAACCAATGATGCGTGCGGCAGCTACCTAGGGCACCCTAGGGTAGGGGTCTCCACTACAGATCATGTCTTTGAAAGCGCCTCCACTACAAATCGGCTTCTCCCTCGTCCTCTTGAAGAAAACCGATGATGCGTGCGGCGGTAGGGTTTGTAGGAGTACTACTACGGCGTGCGGGGCCACGTTGTAGTAAAAGGGAGAGGGATTGAGTTCGAGTCGATGCCTTAAATATGTGTGGGCCGCTTGGTTTTAGGGGAACGAGGTAGCATTTTGGGTTCGGGGACCAGTGGAGATATAGCACGTACAAAAAATTGTGGACGTAGGGTCGACTGAAAGGCAATGATGCATGGGCCCTGCATTTTGATATACCCGGGGCTGCATGAAATTTGCTACTCTACTCAAAACTAGTAAGGCACACATGCATTGAACGCATGAGATTTCGAAACCGAATTATGAATAAATACACACTATAGCATGTAAAGCTTTGAGTCATATATGCATGATGTAGATGTTCATTTATTTCTTATAGTTCATCTTATTCAAAATCAATTAGTTTTATAAAAATGTTAAGATTCATGGGGTTGTGCATTGTAAAGCATAAAGTAAAAAACAAATAATGGCAATTAATTTTAAAAAAATTCAAGTATGATACAGAAGATTCTAGAACAAAGGAGAAGTGCTTGTGTTTTGAGGTTTGTGCATTATGCTTAAGTTCAACCATGGAGTCTTCTAAATTGTACATGTGGCAGATCTGGTGGAATGTTGATGATATCCAACGGCTAGTAGTGCTCGGATTTGCCATCTCTGCACTGTCGGATTAGCTTCATCCAGCGACCATCTTTCAAAGTTATTCGCACACTATATAGTTCTTGTTCCATAGTTGGATGTCTTGGAAAAAAAGCTACTAGTGGGTTGTACTAGCTATTTAGGAATAGAAGATGTATACATGGAAGTTGTAGGGAAAGAGATGACATGGAGTATCTCAATTCCTATGAGTAGGGATTGGAAAAGAGATGTCATTTGGTTCACATCATAGGAACTTTTCTATTGAATCTAGAGATGACATGTATCTCAATTCCTATGAGGAGGGATTAGAAAAGAGATGTAATTTGGTTCATATCATAGGAACTTTTCTATTGAATATATGCTAATATTTATTT